>NC_064921.1:212407692-212710723 GCF_023897955.1 Schistocerca gregaria
AAGCACGCAGACGCAACGACGTTAACTATTAAAAATTTTCATAAAAGTAAAGTATTTACATTTAATTTAACCCTGGTTTTATTACCTATCAGCATCTACCGAGCGAGGTGGCGCAGTGGATAGCACACTGGACTCGCATTCGGGAGGACGACAGTTCAATCCCGTCTACGGCCATCCTGATTTAGGTTATCCGTGATTTCCCTAAATAGCTTCAGGCAAATGCCGGGATGGTTCCTTTGAAAGGGCACGGCCGATTTTCTTCCCCATCCTTCCATCACCCGAGCTTGCGCTGCAACTCTAATGACCTCGCTGTCGACGGGACGTTAAACACTACTCTCCTCCTCCTCCTCCTCCTCCTCCTCTACCAGCTTCTGTGAATACTCTGTTCTGTCGCAATAATGTGAGCTCCTATAAAGCGCGTTAATAACCACTTTTGCAGTGCGGAAAGGGAGTCAGTATGGATCAAGAAGGTACAGACACAAGTACCGCTGCGCTTGGTTTCTAGGTTGAGGATTCGTAGCGCAAATAACGTGATCGAGTTCGTCTCACACGTCGTCAATTAGTCTTAAATCTGGCGAGCTTTGTGCACTGGGGAGTACGGTAAGCTAATCCTGGTACTCTTCGAGTGAGGCACGTAGACTGCGAGCTGTGTAAGGCGTTGCGTTGTCCTGCTGGTAGATGCCATCGTGCCACGGGAAATCAAACTGCATGTAGGGGTGCACTTGGTCACAGAGGACAGATGCGTACTTGTATTCATCCACTGTGCCTTCCAAAATGACGAAATCACTCATGGAATGCGTCGAAAACATTACACAGATCATAACACTCAGCTGCTCCTGCCTGGGCTCCTCCAACGAATTTTGTAGGCATTTGTTTTCTGTCTAGTGGAGCATAAAACGTGAGTCGACCGAACAGACCACCTGTCGACAGTGAACTTCCAGTTGCAGTATTGGCGTCCAATTTTCAGCCTCAGTGGACGATGAACAGCAGTCAGCATGGGAGAATGAAACAGGCGCCTGCCGCGGACGCACTGTTTGCTGAACCGTCGTTGAGGAGACAGTGTTGGTAGCCCCTTGGTTCATCTGGCCGTCAGTTGCTCAACGATTGCACGCATCTCAGCAGCCGTCGCTCACACCTGTTATCAGTGGCCGTGTTGCAACACAGTTGCCTCGGCGTCTGTCTTGCTTACCGCCAGTTTGCCATGCACTGTATACTATAGTCATGGCGGATCACACATACTTTACACGTTTAGTTTTTTCTGTATTGCTTCCACCCTTGGCCAGAAAGCCAGTGATCATCCCCTTTTGGCTGTTAGATTATTCGCTCCGTTTCCTCAACACGACTGCTCCGTTTTTCCGCGGCCTCCCGTCACGATATATACGCCCTTCACTGATGGTGCTTTCACTACCGTCTGTAGGAGGTTATTACATGTGAACGTCGTACTGCCAGTGGTTACATTAATCTGACTGGACAGTGTAACTGTTGACTGTTGGAATGCGGCGAAAAGCTTTCTTGATATACGGTAGGCATGAGAAAAGTGTATGCAGTACATTCTAAGCTGTTCGTTTCTTATAACCACTGAACGAACCGAAACTTCCTCGCAGATTAAAACTGTGTTCCGGGCCGAGACTCGAACTCGGGATCTTTGACTCTCGCGGGCAAATGCTCTACCATCTGAGCTACCCAAGCACATCTCACGCTCCGTCCTCACAGCTTTACTTGTGCCATTATCTCGTCTCCTACCTTCCAAACATCACAGAAACTCTCCTCCTAACCTTGTAGAACTAGCACTCCTGGAACAAAGAATATTGCAGAGACATGGCTTAGGCACAGTCAGGGGGATGTTTCCAGAAAGAGATACGCTTTCTTCCAGAGTCCTTTCTTCCAGAATGACATATCTTTTCTTCCAGAACTGCTAAATCTGCAAGGTTCGCAAGAGATCTTGTGTGAAGTTTGGAACGTAGGAGACGAGATACTGGCCGCAGTAAAGCTGTGAAGTCGCGACGTGAGTGACGCTTGGGTAGCACGGAAGTTAGACCACTTGCCCGCGAAATGCAAAGGTCCCGAGTTCGAGTCTCTATCCGGCACACAATTTTAATCTGCCAGGAAGTTTCATATGAGCGCACAATCTGCTGCAGAGTGAAAATCTCATTCTGGAGAGTGAATGAACTCTCCACCCTGGCATTAAAGGTCCGAGGGACGTCGGCTGTCCACCGTTTCACCTCCTGCCACTCGCCATGTTATCAACTTACCAGACGTTGGAGCCGCTACTTCTCACTCAAATAGCATCTCAGTCGGTGTTATGAGACTCAGTGTGCCCCTTTCAAGTCCTCCAACCACGGAAAAAATCCTTCGGAGTACCGAAATTCAAACACGGTTCCTGCGCATTTTAGCGATCTACTTTCACAACTCGGTTACAGAGGTGGGCGTAGTCATTATTGCATAGTATGTTTTGATTTCTTTTATGCAAGGCATACTTTATGTATGAGGGAAAAGATTTCCCAAATTATTTTCATGGTAATAACTCGTTGTATACAAAGCAAATTGAATCAACTGTTGTACGAAGGGCGAACAAATACGTTTGATTAAAGTACTAACATTTGTCAGCTTTTTTGAAAAGTTATTAAACGGTTATCACTTCCGGTGGAAGGTTAAGTTTTCACATTGCGTAGAAGATGAGGTCATTGTAGCACTACCTCTTGTTGGGGAGAGACAGGATAGGAAATCGACGGTGCTCTATCAAAGAACCATACATGCCTTTACCTTAAGCGAGTTATGGAAATTTAGGGAAACATAAACCTACAAACCTGACTTGTCGAAGCACAATTCAACCGTCATCCGCCGCAATACGTCAACGTCTCGGCACTTCTTGACCTAGCTAAGTTTCTAATTCAGTTTTGAAAATTGGAAGTAAGTTTCTATGGGACCAAACCGCTGACGTCATCGGTCCATAGGCTTACACACTACTTCATCTAACTTAAAATAACTTGCGCTAAGGACAACACATACACCCATGCCCGGGGGAGGACTCGAACCTCCGACTGGGGGATCCGCGCGAACTGTGACAAGGCACCTCAGACTAAGCGGCTACCATGCGCGGCACAGTTTTGAAAAAGCTGTAATTTCTCAATAACGTGAAGCGAGGGCGAGCCCGGTTTCCTTTGTATCGAACTAGATTATGAAAGTTCACAAGCTACTCTTTTGAACTGATGACAGATTTCGGCTTTTAAGCCGCCATCAGACCTGAAAATCAGAAAGCTTAAACAAAAACATATCAATATATTTATAAAAAAAGAAAATGTATATTATATGTTTGAAGAAAATGACAAGTCCCACAAAAATTACAGTAGCGTTATTTAGGCGCCTAGTTAATACGTCAAAGAAAAAGAGCAGCGGATGCATATTTAAAGACCAAATGAAGATTACAATGGCTGACGCTAGTGACGGTAGGAAAATACCAGTTACAGATAAATGACCGTATACGATTAAAGCAATACAGAAAATTAAACACATATATAATGTAAGGTAACGGAGGGCAGCTGTAAGCAATTAATTTTTAGGGCGTTTAATGATACTTATAACCTTGATTATTTTCGTATAAGTATGGGCTATTTCCATAAAAGTATATTTGAAGAATATATGTGTGTAATACATCATGTACTTCCTGAACTGAATTCTGCTAAAATTTGCTGAGAAGTGCGCAAGAAATGGGACAGAGAAATATTTATTTATCTATTTGGTCTCTCCGGCCATTTAGCCATCTAAACGTTAAATGAGAGACATGTAGTACAGCCCACTGATGGGTGAAATAACACTGAAAAAGTGCGACAACAATAAAGATTAACACCACAAGTTAATACATGAAACGACAACTATAACTAAACATATAAAATAACGCTACATGTGCGAAGGTATCTTGGAAGTTTGTAAAAATCTGAAAAACGCTTTCTTCTGCCCAGCATAAATCAAAGAAAGTATGAAGGTGGCACTCGTTGGTAACTCTATTTTCATACGGTGTAATTGATGCATAAACTATTTTACACATGCAAAGAGAATGTGACCGGTGTCACCTTCTGTAGTGTGATTACAGTAACATAGCGGGGCTGGACTAATTCCAGTGCGGTGGAGGAGCATCTGGAAGCTTCCGTGGTTGACTCTCATACAGCAGACAGTAGGTATCGGCAATCTGGTAAACAAATATCGAGAATCCAAGGGTCTACGTGGGCAAAAAAACTAAACACCGGCGTAATATCTTCCTCTGAATAGCAGAGATAACTCCCAGTCTTCTTGTTATTGTTGAAAGCCATTCTGTGTGGGCAGATGGTACAGTTCATAGAGCGCACGTTCCGGAGTTTGCGGCTTGTTTAGCAAGAATATCGGTCGCTTCGTTGTGAATTATGGCACAGTATTATTCAAATCACAGAAATTCTATCGTCAGCCTTTGGATTTCACTCTGGATGGATTGCCAAATGACTGACAAGATGATGTCATTGGATTTAGAATTCCACTTCCTATGCCATTCATGTTCTAAAACAGACATAGAATCAGATGAAATGACGATCTTGCAATCATGATGGGAGATGATATATTTTAATAATTCTAGTAGGGCTACAGCTCCCGCAGGAATAATTGAAGTTTCCCGCGGCAATTGAAATATTTGTGAGACATGAAATTGTGTACAGAGAAAGGCAAATGCCATATCTTCTCCCTTTCTTAATTCTGAGCGATATTTGCACATCAAGTCCGGCCATTTCTAGTATATAATACACATTATATCACCGCATATGAGTAGATGTTTTGTTACTGACATGCCGTCTACATGTATATGCACGTCATGGGAAAAGACGGAATAATTGTGCACATAGATAGGAAGCGAACTTATGCTGAGGATTTTTGTTGACCGGTGACACCGTGTTGTATGGATAATCACCAGAGAAGAGGGAGGTGGGTTGGCGCTATTACGGTAAATGAAGGCGAGTACCTCCAGTGTCAAATGCTAACGATGATTTATAAGGATATCCTGTTGAGCAGAAAGAAGTCGGCCTGCAGATGCCTTCTGACATGCAAAGGCACTTCATGTTCCTCAATTACAAAGGCGTCCGTAGGCGTAGAGCTCGTAGCGTTTAAGCTCAAAAATGGTTCAAATGGCTCTGCTCACTATGGGACTAAACATCTTAGGTAATCAGTCCCCTAGAACTTAGAACTACTTAAACCTAACTAACCTAAGGACATCACACACATCCACCCCGAGGCAGGATTCGAACCTGCGACCGTAGCACTCGCGCGGTTCCGGACTGTCGCTCTTAGAGCCGCTTGGCCACCGCGGCCGGCAGCGTTAAGCACTGTTGAATACATCTAAACCGATATTTGTTAAATTTCCTCAGGATGTCTTTTCGACTAGTATGAGACGTCACACTTCTTCTTCCTCCTCCTCCTCCTCCTCCTCCTCTTCTTCTTCTTCTTCTTCTTCTTCATTTCACGCATTAAGCGAATTGCGTGTTACGGTACCCATCTCTTGCGTGGCCTTCCTCCATTTCTTCTTCATAATGCATTTATGATTTTACACCTTTTTCGGGAAACTTCCTACACTCATAAGGTCTACACGTTCATTCCATTTTCTTCTATTTTTCTTTATCTTCTCGTTTAGGTTATGTATTTCTAAATCTTTCCTTATATTTTCGTTTAGTTTTCGATATTCTCTTGTACATCTTTCCACTCTTCTTATAAATCTCATTTGTCGAGTCTATATTCTATTTTCTTAGTGTCTTGTACCGCCCATGCCTGGTACTGCCATTGTTTCATTAAACTCCAGCTGGATTTCTTTCCTAGTTTTATTCTGCAGACATTTTATGATGGTTTCACATATGGAAGTAAATTTATTTAATTTTTTGGTCCACGTGATTGTTATGTTTGTAAGTGGCGTCGCATCCTATGTGCTTATAATGTTTTACTTGGTCCAAGACTTTATTATTCAGTATTCTTTTAAAGGTTATTGGTTGTCTGGCCTGAAATGCCACCACATTCATTTTATATACCGACAACCTTAGGTTATAAGTTGAGGCTTTTTGTTGCTGAAGGTCATCTTCATTCTCAACACTTTGTCGGGAACTACACACTACCGCAGTAAAATCTTTATCGAATTAAGACTTTGAACGAAGTCAATAAATGCGTGGAATGAGAGCCGCATCAAACTCGGGAGACTGATCGGATAGTATTTAATGCTTTTTCACAGTCACTTATTACGTGTTTAATGTGAGGGGCCCAAGACAGTTGAGAATCAAGACGACCGCCCAAAATCAAGCCTTCAATGGCAATGGGCAATATTCAAAATATAGGATCGTTCTATTGCGAATCTGTGGAAAATGCGAAGAGGTGTGCCCTATCAGTCGAAACGTACACGCCGTGCTTTTTGCGGCGGCTGCCATCCAGGGAGACTGTACATAATGACACTGTAACGTTGCGTGCTACAAATGGTGCCGACTCGCTGGTTCTTTATGTATTATAAAAAAAATACCTGATTCACTTCTTGTTGCTGTCGTTTTACGATTACTTCTGGATGAATATCATTGTGATTCTTGAAGTGTGATATTTAAACGAATAATAAAATGTGTCGTCTTACATGTGTGCCATTAATAAAAAAAAGTTATATAATCCTTAAACCAGATTCTGAAGATTGAATTGCAATATCACCCTTTGTGATACATGAAAACAAATTATAATAGCGTTCAGTTATCCAAATGTGACTGACATAATGAGCCTTCAGCTCTACTGCATTTTCATTTATAGTGCGGTTCGCTTGGTACGTTTATCTGGTGCAGGTAATTAACAACGAATTTCAATTATCCGATTGTTTTTCCACCACGCAATTTCGAACCTGCACCTCTTGTTACGAAGTTTCACGGTCATAGTTAGTTAATGGTATTATGTGACATACATTTATTGGCGTCAGATACGACTTCGAGGCGGAGTGATACTATATATCTATAGCAGAAACAAACTTTTAATGATAGGGGCCTACGTGGCATAGAAGTTGGGACATCTTGGGGAATGCGAGCTCTAAGACAGCACATACGGATGGCTGTACGAATGTATGTCGTGTAAGAGAACGCATTTTCCCCAAAGCGGTTAGCCCATATTCTTTAGTTTCACTTCAGCATTTACATTTTACAAACAGTTATTCCCAATTATCACAAATAAACTCACCGTGTGCTTCATATTGTGCGTTATAACCCATTCCACCTCTCACCACACTCGCCACATTTAACCTAGTCATCAACATCACATTATTCGTCACATCTTAGAGAGACGTAATCAGTGTTGTTTGAGGTTCTGTTCCCTTCTGCTGTGCTTGGTCCACATTGTCGCTGTTGTGAATTTGAAGTTTTCTTCTTTCCTGCATGATTTTTCGCTTTTCTCGTCGTCTTGATCTGTTGAGGATTGGTTTTGTTGAACAGTTCTGCAGATGTTGCCATCAATCGTTCTTCTCTTCTTCTTGTTCTTGTAACATTTACTTGCCCTCAAGGATCTTCTTATGAGAAAAGAAGTTAGAACCTTCTATTTCTCGCCACTTCGTTTCATTTTGTTAAGCTTTTGACGTTTATGGAGAGCCTGAATGTTGCTGATAGGTATTTGGAATGGAACAGAGGGACAGGCGGTCTGATTTCTTTCACCATTGGTAGTTGATGATTGACCTTCATGGAAATTGCTCCTGCTTCTTTCTCCTGTTGGTCACCTCATCGCTGTAATTATCGTAAGGGTGAGTGCAGGTTACTGATCACTCAAGATCTTTTACCACTGCCAAATCGACTTTCGTTATTTAGACTGATAAGAAATATTCTTGTCACCGAAAGGAGCAATAGCTTTGCCAGTAGTTGCCACTCATTCAAACGCTGTTTGGAATAGACAGGTCACGAGTAACAGCTCTTCCAAGATTGATACGATGTCATTTTTCACCTTTTTCCACATAAAATTTCTTTAACAGCCAAATATGTCACTATCAAATGGCTGTCATGTGACTTGCATGACGGTTTTGAGAGCGTCAATATTGTGAAAAATTATTTCTTGCCTGTATAGCGCATAAATGAAGTAGTTACACGATTACACTTTCTCTTCACGTAGCACACTACCACTGCACACTGAGGTTACAGAAGTCATGGGATAGAGATATGCCCATATACAGCTGGCGGTAGTGCCACGAACACAAAATACAAAACGGCAGTGCACTGGAAGAGTTCAGGTGATACACGCGAAATGGTTCATGGCTTGATTATGAACGCACGACAGAAGTTAACAGACTTCGGACGTAGAGTAGTAGTTGGGGCTAAGGGCAAGGAATATTCCGTTTCGGAAATCATTAAGGAATTCCGTAGTCCGAGATTCACTGAGTGAACAACGTGCCGAGAATACTAAACCAGTGGTGTTACCTTTCACCACGGGAACGCAGTGGTCGACGGAATTCACTCACCGACCGAGAGCAGCGGTGTTTGCGTGGTGTTGTCAGTGCTAACAGACAAGCAACACTGCGTGAAATAACCGCAGAAATCAATGTGGTGTTAATGGACAATGCCAGCGAATGATCGACGAGCATATATTTGCTAATAGCACGACATCGCCAGCACCGCCTCTCCTGGGCTCGTGACCACATCAGTGGGACACTAGACGTCTGGAAAACTGTGGGTTGTTCATTTGAGTCTAAATTTCAGATGGTAAGAGCTGATTGTAGGGTTCTAGTATGGCGCGGAACCCACGTCGCCTGTCACACAAGTTGTCAACAAGACACTCTGTAAGCTGTTGGTGGCACCTTAATGATGTGCCATGGACTGGACTGTGTTCTCTTGTGAAAATGAGCCGATGTGATGGTCTGGATAGATGTCTGCCTATCACACGTTACGATCCTCTTCAACTGTCGGCGGTCACTGTTAGTCAACAGACGATATCTGCCTGTACGTTTTTGTGCTTCACGTGTTCCTTCACGTTTCGACTTCACTAAAAAAATGGTTCAAATGGCTCTGAGCACTATGGGACTTAACTGCTGTGGTCATCAGTCCCCTAGAACTTAGAACTACTTAAACCTAACTAACCTAAGGACATCACACACATCCATGCCCGAGGCAGGATTCGAACCTGCGACCGCAGCAGTCGCGCGGTTCCGGACCGACTTCACTACCACATCGGAAACATTGGACCTATGGATGTTTAGTAGTGTGGAAATCTCGCGTACAAACCTGGCAATAGGTGGCAGCGTAATGCACCTAATATGAAAAACGTATGTTTTTGCAGGTGGCCAGATACTGGTGATCACATAGTGTACTTGCCGTACTTCCTCTAGTGCCAATTCGCCATTGCTACCTTTTCAACTAACCAGAGCCACTTTCGTTTTAAACAAAAGCACACTGGCTCTTACATAACACCTATTTCTTATACTGTTGCTAAGTGTGACCATTTCTTAAGTTGTCATATTTATAGCAACATGATCCATTTATACACACAACTATTTTTAAATACAAAATGTTATCAGAAAATTATTTAACGTTATAAACAATTTACGTTGTATTTTATACACATTGCTCACATACAATGTAAAGAACCAATCTCCAGTATAGTACACTTGACTTTACACACGCATAAAATATGGTACCGCTATTCTAAAATTTTAAAGCAAACAGAAATTATAAAAATTTAAATGAACCATAAACAAATATTCCTATAACTTGTCTTAGGTTAGTTCTTTGGTGGTTTCGCTTTACAACGGCAGCATCCTCAGTGTTCTATTAATCATTGCTGTAGTGACCGCCATTTTATACTAACTTGGGTGGCATGAATTTGTGTTAACAATAATATCTGTGCAGGTTGGCTTTCTCTAGATCGCGAATTCATGTTCCCCTTCCTTCTTAGTTGTAGCTATGTCAAGTAAATTAATTCGCCTGTTTTCTTCAGTATTAACAGTAAATTTAATCTTGGGTTGCATGGAATACTTTTTTAGACTAGTTCTTTTCATCTTTTGCTTCATCTTAATATAAGGAAACTGTCGATTACTGGTATTTTTCTAGTGCCGACAGCGTCCATCATTGTGAAACTACCTTAATCCGTGTGTAAGTGCTCGCGGCTCTTATTGTTTTATGTACCGACTACGTGCTTCAGTGTGAAACGCTGTAAACTTTAGGTAACCTGTCCACTCTGCTTGCCCAATTAGTGTATATTTCTTGTTTTACAAATCTATTCATATGATATATATTTTCTCATGATAGATGAAAAGCAGAAAATGGTTTTCAGTTTTAATGAAATCTAATATCAGCAAAGCACTGACTTTTATAATCGAATTTCTCAATGAAGATCATTCACTGTTTATAAGCCGATTCATGGTCTATTTCCTTTGAACATTTTAAGATAACAGTAGCACAGCATTCAAATCTATAACGTCAGCGCCGGCCGGAGTGGCCGAGTGGTTCTAGGCGCTACAGTCTGGAACTGCGCGAGCGCTACGGTCGCATGTTCGAATCCTGCCTCGGGCATGGACGTGTGTGATGTCCTTAGGTTAGTTAGGTTTAAGTGGTTCAAAGTTCTAGGGGACTGATGACCTCAGACGTTAAGTCCCATAGTGCTCAGTGAACTATCTTTATAACGTCAGGATCACCAGGCCTGGGAGATGAATTTCAATTTCAGAAGTACTTGAGCCCAAATACTAAACAAGTAGAGAATTTAGTTACTTCTTTTGTGTAATCTTAATGATATAGGCGATGCTCCGTTGATTCAGTCTTAGAGTTTTGGGAAGCAGAAAATTTACAATGGCGTTTCTTATTCGTAAAATTGCCAGGTAATATACTTTCGGCGCTTACTAACTTTGTTTTATCGCTTGTAGCCACTCCACAAGATAGACTATCAAACTTCACTGCGTCGTAGTTTGATTGATTATACCGCTACGAAGCTCGGCCGCAGACCTCGGGCTGTTTTCGACCACTTCCATCATGCTTAATGTGGGTGCTGTTTTGACGTACCTAAATTATTTGTATTTTCTGTAGTGCTTGTGAAAGATTCTTTATCATGCAGAATGACACATCGATCTCTTTTTCAGATAACATTTGAATGTGCACTAAAGCGGACGGCAGATGGACGCGTTTGAAACATGAGGTTATTTCGTACATAATGTTACCCCCGAAACATTGACATTACGTAAAACATTCGTGGAAAAATCGTTACGTTGTCTGAATAAAACATAATTAAACTCTAGGGAATAATGACGGAGATTAATAGCTTTCAGTACTATCGACAGTGTAATGAGTACAATCATTACTTAAATGTAGTTTCCAGCTGACCATGATTCCTAACAATACTGTCGTCACAAAAAAAGGAAAAAAAGGTAACAATCATAATGTTATCTGGAACTAATCCACTTTCAAACGACGATACCCAAAAATTTAAATGTTCGGAAGGAGAACCGTGAAGTCGCCGGAGGACTGAGTATAGTCTTAATTGTCTGCGCCGTAAGTTAGTAAACTCGAGCTTTATCAACAGAGAGCCAGAGTGGAAGGAATATTCGAATCGTATAATTGTTTGTTTATTCACTAGCTTTCAATCTTTGCGTTCACTGTTTCTCTCGGTTCAAATCAGAATGAACCCTGTCTCATTTCCGTTGGCGACTGAGCTGTTGTACCTTGGAAAACATGATGCTTTTTGGTCGGTACTCCAGTCTAGTGGCTGACATTAAAATCACATTCCGAGATGTGACTGTAGACCACAATAAGCAGTTCCCGCCATTTTCTGTAGTTTTCCTTGTTTCTTGGCATGCGGTTGTGTTTTGTGCAGCATTTCCAGATTTCTCGAGTTCAACATATTTAAGTGCTCTTGTCGTTGTTGTGGTCTTTCGTCCGAAGACTGGTTTCATGCAGCTACCCATGCCACCCAGTGAAGCTGCAAGCCCTCGGGAAAAATTAGGCGTTAATTTCCCATTGCTTTCACCCGTTCGCAGTACCAGCACAGCAAGGACGTTTTGTTTGTTGTTAGAAGGCCAGATCAGCCAGTCATCCAGACCGTTGCCCCTGCAACTACTGAAGAGGCTGCTGTCCCTCTTCAGGTACCATACGTTTTCCTGGCCTCTTAACAGATGCCCCTCCGTTGTGGTTGCACCTACAGTACGGCTATCTGTATCGCTGAGGCACACAAGCCTCCCCACCAACGACAAGGTCTGCAGTTCAAGGTGGGATTAAGTGCTGTATAATATATTAAAGATATATGGAATATAATCTGAATTCCAGTTGCAGAATTTAATGACAAGTAAAAGTCTATCTATCTTTAAAGCTACTTATATAAGGCGTGCACGGTAAAGCCATACTTCTTCGGTAGGCAGCATCTTGTACATTGAAAAAAAAATCTTTTACCACAGAACATGGACTATTTGTAAATAATTTTCTTGAATGTCTCAACGGATCACCTGTCTTGAAAATGGAAGTTTGTGTTAGATTCTAATAGTTTCAGTTTCAAAATGCATTCAACTTATAACTGATTTTTGATAGTAATGCTTCTTAGTCTGATTTGATTCACTGATTACTGATGTGTAGTAGAGTTACAATGTAACTGATAACCGTTAAATGTCAACTGAATACTTGTTCCTATGTATATGATCAACTTCTACTTCCTGAATTGTTTTAACATTTGAAAATACTCTAACTTTCCGGAGTATTTTCTGTCATTTCAGAAAATGACTATGTTCCGTTTAAAAACAGACTTGGAAAATGTATTACACTTATGTTACTGTGCTTATTTGAGAAGAAAGTTGGAAATGTGTCCCTACGCACACTTAATGGTTGTGAATTATGTGTTTCCTTCCTTCTTGTCACGTACTCATACTGCATATCTGCCATTGGTGTGCAATATTCTCCTGGCCTCTTCTGTCTCTTGTCGTAGAAGTTCAGCAGCACTCCTGTAAGATGCTCGAGGATTCGACTTCCGCCCAAGGTATCCCATGTCTTCTTCCTTACTTCCTGTCAAGTGTTGTGTCATAATATATGAATAGAGTGCTGTAATAAAGCTGTTAACTAATAACTGCAACAGCTACGAAAGAAATCCCACTTGGCATAAAATATTTGATAGATTGTCATTCCTGTATTTGCATAAACAATTCTCAATGAGTCAGTTCTAGCCTCCTAGCAGACAGTAAACTTTAACAATGGCGACAGTGCCGTAGTGATGCAACGCATCGGAATCACATTTCACATGTACCACACATTCACTTTCCTTACCTCAGAGCAAATGGACTCCCTTTTCCCACATCACATGCGTGGGCAGTTACAAGAAGAATAAAGCTTAGTGCAGTCCAACACAGTACTGTCACACCGTTCTCGAAACAAGAAAAACGGAGCTGGATAAAAATCGAACGTTCCAGAGGAAAAACAGTATTCCAGCGTCGTCAGATGTTCAAGATGCTTGTGGAGTGTCGGCGTTACCTTAGTGAACAGTGGCGATATGGCTAAAAACTTTCAACGACAGACACCAAAACATGTCAGACATTCGTCGGTTAGGTCGTCCTAGTGTCAGCGAAGAAGAGACGTCTGCTGTTACAGGCTTACAGATCAGTGATCAGAGCCAAACTATTGACAAGCAAATCCGAGAGATAGAATAAGCACAGACGACCGTGCTTCATACTGCTATTCCCTTGGAACCCAGTGAAAGAGAAGGAGCGGCTTTCTCAGGGCGTATCATCTTGCTGGATAGGACATAGCCCAAATAGTGCATACCACATTAAAAATACCGTCATTATGGGTCACCACGACAACCGAAAGTTGGTCAAAACCCCAGAGATGTGAAAATTATGGTGATACTCATGTTCGACCGTGATGATGTTGTCCTGACGGATAACGTTCCCGAAAGGCCGACTGTCAGTGCACTGGGTTCATGTTTGTAACACGGCTCGCGAAGAGCTCCCAGAAAGAAAAGACGACAATATCTGCAGAATCCAATGCATACACTTCAAGCTGTGACTTATTTTTCAGGTGCATTGGCCTGGGAAGTGCTGTTTAATCCATCATTCTGCCCGGACTTAAGGAGTTATGACTTTGACATGAGTCCTAAGATGAAGGAAATACTTCATAGAAATTTTGTATTAGTTGCAAATAAATAGTTTCCACTATTAAAGTTAGTCTTGATTATGGAATAGAGAATTCGCTCCCTAGGCCCGACAAGACGCCACCTGATACGCGACAAGGTAGCAGTAGGCAAAACGCAACAGGGAATGACAATATTAATGTGATAATAGTAAAATCCAGGAGCGTCTATAGAAAGGTCTCAGAACTGCTCTCATTAATAAACGGTCATAATACCCACGTAGTACTAGGGACGGAAAATAGGCTGAAACCAGATGTAGACAGTAATTAAATTCGAAACACAGATTGAAGTTTATACCGCAGAGACAGGCTGGACCGTGAAGGAAGAGGCGTGTTTATAGCGATAAAAGGGCGATAGTATCGCAGGAAATTGACGGAAATCCGAAATGTGAACTAATTTGGGTGAAGTCACGGTTAAAGCAGGCTCAAACATGGTAACTGGATGTCTCTACAGGCCCTCTGGCTCAGCAGCTGTTGTGGCAGAGCGCCTCAAGGAAAATTTGTAAAATATTTCGAGTACATTTCCCGAGCATGTAATAGTTTTTGGTGGAGGTTTTAATTTGCCAAATACAAACTGGGAGACTCAAACGTTTATAACGGGTGGCAAGGACAGAGAATCAAATGAAATTGTATTAAGTGCATTATCTGAAAACTACCTTGAGCAGTTAAACAGAGAACCCACTCGTGGCGATAACATATAATACCTTCTGGTGACAAACAGAGCCGAACTATTTGAAACAGTTAACGCAGAACAAGGAATAAGCCATCATAAAGCGGTTACAGTATCGGTTACTTCAGCCGTAAACAGAAATATTGAAAAGGTAGTGAGATCTTTCTGTTTAGCAAAAGTGACAAGAAGTAGATTTCAGAGTACTTGCCGGCTCAACATGAAAGTTTTATCTCAAGTACAGATAGTGTTGAGGATCAGTGGACCAAGTTCAAAACCACCGTACAATATGCATTAGATTAGTACGTGCCATGCAAGATCGTAAGAGATGGAAAACAGCCTCCATGGTACAACAATTGAGTTAGAAAACTGCCACGGAAGCAAAGGGAACTTCACAGCAAACATAAACATAGCCAAAGCCTTGAAGACAAACAAAAATTACACGAAGCGAAACGTAGTGTAAGGAGGGCTATGCGAGAGGCCTTCAACGAATTCGAAAGTAAAGTTCTATGTACTGATTTGGAAGAAAATCGTAAGAAATTTTGGTCTTATGTCAAAGTAGTAGGTGGATCAAACAATACGTCCACACATTATGTGACCAAAATGGTACTGAAAGAGAGGATGACAGACTAAAGCTCGAAATACTAAATGTATTTTTCCAAAGCTGTTTCACAGAGGAAGACTGCACTATAGTTCCTTCTCTAGATTGTCGCACAAATGACAAAATGATAGATACCGAAATAGATGACAAAGGGTTAGAAAAAGAATTAAAATCGCTCAAGAGAGGAAAGGCCGCTGGACCCTATTGGATACCAGTTCGATTTTACACAGAGTATGCGAAGGAACTTGCCCCCCTTCTTGCAGCGGTGTACCGTAGGTCTCTAGAAGAGCGTAGCGTTCCAAAAGATTGGAAAGGGGCATAGGTCATCCCCGTTTTCAAGAAGGGACGTCGAACAGATGTGCAGAACTATAGACCTATATTTCTGACGTTGATCGGTTGTGAAATTTTGGAACACGTATTGAGTTCGAGTATAATGACTTTTCTGGAGACTAGAAATCTACTCTGTAGGACTCAGCATGGGCTTCGAAGAAGACGATCGTGTGAAACCCAACTCGAACTATTCGCCCACTACACTCAGAGGGCCATAGACACAGGTTCCCAGATAGATTCCATATTTCTTGCCTTCCGCAAGGCGTTTGATACAGTTTCGCACCAGTCGTTTAATGAAGAAAGTAAGAGTATGTGGACTATCAGACTAATTGTGTTGATTGGTTTGAAGAGTTCCTAAATAACAGAACGCAGCATGTCATTCTCAGTGGAGAGAAGTCTTCCAAAGTGAGAGTGATTTCAGGTCTGTTGCAGGGGAGTGTCGTAGGACCGTTGCTATTCACAACATATATAAATGACCTTGTGGATAATATTGGAAGTTCACTCAGGCTTTTTGAGGATGATGCTGTAGTATATCGAGAGGTTGTAACGCTTGAAAACTGTACTGAAATGCAGGAGGATCTGCAACGAATTGACGCATGGTGCAGGGAATGGCAATAGATTCTCAATGTGGACTAGTTTAATGTGCTGCGAATACATAGAAAGAAAGATCCTTTATCATTTAGCTACACTATAGCACGTCGGCAGCTGGAAGTAGTTAACTCCATAAATTATCTGTGAGTAGGCATTATGAGTGATTAAAATGACCATATAAAATTAATCGTCGTTAAAGCAGATGCCAAACTAAGATTCATTGGAAGAGTCCTAAGGAAATTAAGTCCGAAAACATAGAAAGTAAGTTACAGTACACTTGTTCTCTCACTGCTTGAATACTGCTCACTGGTGTGGGATCCGTACCAAATAGGGTTGATAGAGGAGATAGAGAAGATCCCACGGAGAGCAGCACGCTTCGTTACAGTATCATTTAGTAATCGCGTAAGTGCTACGGAGATGATAGATAAACTCCACTGGAAAACGAGGAAGAGAGACGCTCAGTAGTTCGGTACGGAATTTTGTTGAAGTTTCGAGAACATACCTTCACCGATGAGTCAAGCAGTATATTGCTCCCTCCTACGTATATCTCGTGAAGAGAGCACGAGGATAAAATCAGAGAGATAAGAGCCCACACAAAGGCATACCGACAATCTTTCTTTCGACGAACAATATGAGACTGGAACAGAAGGGAGAACCGATAGAGGTACTCAAGGTACCCTTCGCCAAACACTGTCAGCTGGCTTACGGATTTTGGGTAGATGTAGATTCAGTAGCTTCATATATGACGACGTGTTCCACCGCAGTTATTAATGAGATAATTTGTTTTCGGCTGTTGTGCCAATTATATGTTAAAGTTCATTATGAAATGCGTCAACGCTGCCGCATTGAATCTATATCACCTCTATTACACCAAAATTAACACGCAATACCGCAGTACGTATAGTGTATGTGAGGCGAAATATATACACTGAAGAGCCGAAGAAACTGGTACACCTGCCAAATATCGTCTAGGGTCCGTCGAGCAGGCAGAAATGCGACAACACGACAGGGCATAGACTCGACTAATGTCTGAAGTAGTGGTGGAGGGAAATGACACCATGCGTCCTGCATATCCGTAAGAGTACGAGGGGATGGAGATCTCGTCTCAATACCACATGGCAAGCCATCCCCGATATGCTGAATAATGTTCATGTCTGGGGAGTTCGTTAGCCAGCGGAAGTTTTTAAACTGAGAAGAGTGTTCCTGGAGCCACTCTGTAACAACTCTGGACGTGTGGGGTGACACGTTGTCCAGAGGGAATTGCGCAAGTATGTATGACGGCGCAATGGAATGAATGAACACAGGAGATCAGACAGGATGCTTAGGTACGTCTAAACTGCAGAGTCGTATCTAGACGTATCAGGGGTCCCATATCACTCCAACTGCACATGTCCCACATCATTACAGGGTCTCCACCAGCTTGAACAGTTCCCTGCTGACATACAGTGTCCGCGCACTCACGAGGTTGTCTCCATACCCGTACACGTCCATCCTGTCGATACAAGATGAAACGAGACACGTCCGACCAGGCAACATGTTGCCAGGCGTCAAGAATCCAATGTCGGTGTTGACGGGCCCAGGCGATGCGTAAGGCTTCAGGTCGTGCGGTCACGAGTGAGCCTTCGGCTCCGAAAGCCCGTATCGATGATGTATCGTTGAAATGTTCGCACACCAACACTTTGCTGATAGCCCAGCATTGAAATCTGCAGCAATTTGCGGAAGTGTTCCAATCCTGTGACGCTGAACGATTCGCTTCAGTCGTCAATGGTCCCGTTCTTGCAAGATCTTTTCCCGAACGATTCGCTTCAGTCGTCAATGGTCCCGTTCTTGCAAGATCTTTTCCCGGTCGCCACGAGCTCGGACGTTTCATGTTTTACCTCATACCTGATAAACACGGTACACTAGTAAAATGGCCGTGCGGGAAAATCTTCACTTCAAGGTTACCTCGGAGATGCTGAGTCCCATCGCTCGTGCGCCGACTGTAACACCACTTTGAAATTCACTGAAATCTTAACAACTGTCGTCTACAGGCGTTGCCGACTACAGTACCATATTCTGCCTGTTTACAAATCTTTGTATTTTAATACGCTTGCCTGTACCAATGTCACCGTGTGACCGCTACAGTCGCGGGTTCGAATTCTGCCTCGGGTATGGATGTACGTGATGTCCTTAGGTTAGTTAGGTTTAAGTAGTTCTAAGTTCTAGGGGACTGATGACCTCAGATGTTAAGTCCCATTGTGCTCAGAGCCATTTCAACCTGTACCAATTTCTTTGAAGCTTCAGTGTATATATGAGCTCCAGGAGCCAGCCAGGTGCAGCCACGAAGTCTATGCACAATAGGCAGCGTGGACAATGGCCAGTTGTGCCGCTCGACATTATTAAATAAAACTAAATTGAACTAGTGCAAAAGCACGTTAAGCAAGTTGTTACTGCCTGTAAGTAGTAAGCAAATCACACCTAAACCCCACATATTTTAAACAAGGAATTCAAATCACAGTTACGTAAGATTACCTCAGGGAAAGACATAAAACGATAAATTAGCCTCACAATAACGACACGTCCTTGATGGAACCAGACATTCCAGACTCCGCAGAATGATCTGATACAATTACCATACATAGATGCATCGGTCTGTTCAAAGCTTTAAAGTGCTTTCTAAAACAGACAAAGCGCTAAGATTAATAAGTGATACACAGTAATCCCCAGGCTTAAATGATAAACCAGAATATCCACGCAATAGGATGCCGACACGAATTATTACATTCAGAACGGGGCAACAAGTTTCGCAGCTGCGAACCATAACATAAATTGTGCACAAAGTTCCGTGATAGAGAATCAACGGGTAATCTGTCACACTTGCAACACGGAGGGCTGAAAATGTGTCTCCAACCAATGACATTAATGCATTGAAAATTAGAATTGTATATTAATACCTTCAGATGCTGACGGTTGATGATATACAGGGTGTTACAAAAAGGTACGGCCAAACTTTCAGGAAACATTCATCACACACAATTAAAGAAAAGATGTTATGCGGACATGTGTCCGGAAATGCTTAATTTCCATGTTAGAGTTCATTTTAGTTTCTTCCACCTACGTTCAATGGAGCACATTATCATGATTTCATACGGGATACTCTACCTGTGCTGCTAGAGCATGTGCCTTAGCAAGTACGACACAACATGTGGCTCATGCACGATAGAGCTCCTGCACATTTCAGTCGAAGTGTTCGTACGCTTCTCAACAACAGATTCGGTGACCGATGGATTGGTAGAGGCGGACCAACTCCATGGCCTCCACGCTCTCCTAACTTCAACCCTCTTTACTTTCATTTATGGGGGCATTTGAAAGCTCTTGTCTACGCAACCCCGGTACCAAATGTAGGACTCTTCGTGCTCGTATTGTGAACGGCTGTGATACAATACGCCATTCTCCAGGGCTGCATCAGCGCATCAGGGATTCCATGCGACGGAGGGTGGATGCATGTATCCTCGCTAACGGAGGACATTTTGAACATTTCCTGTAACAAAGTGTTTGAAGTCACGCTGGTACGTTCTGTTGCTGTGTGTTTCCATTCCATGATTAATGTGATTTGAAGAGAGGTAATAAAATGAGCTCTAATATGGAAAGTAAGCGTGTCCGGACACTTGTCCACATAACATATTTTCTTTCTTTGTGTGTGAGCAATGTTCCCTGAAAGTTTGGCCGTACCTTTTTGTAACACCCTGTATATCAACGGGGTCAGGTGAAAATGTGTACCCCGGCTGGGAATCGAACCCGGGACCTCCTGCTTACATGGCAGACTCTCTATATACCTGAGCCACCGTGGGCACAGAGGATACTGCGACTGCAAGGACTATTTCTGGCATCCCTCCTGCGAGACTCACATTCTAACCTTGTATGTCCGTAGACTACATTCTTAGTGTCCCAACATACCAACGTACTCACTACTCGTGGAAGACGTTCTTACGAAGTCCCGTAAGAGTTGGGGTAACATGTGTGCATCCGCACAGAAGAGGAAGGTCATGGGCTGTATTTCCAGAACTACATATTTATATGGATATGGTGTCTGTTCTCTCGGACATGTCCAGAAGAACAGACACCATATCCATATAAATCCACTGATCTCATCTTATTATGTCAGTTGAAGTCAGTGGCCAACAGAATCATAAAGTTACGTCACGAGTGAGGACCTCCAGCAACACGTATCAGCTAACGACCGCCAAACTCTTCGCTACGCAGTCCATCCTATACAGCCGGCGCCGACTCGAATGGACGTTTTCATAACGACAGCATTCGCCAATAGGGTGGCTCCAGTGTCCACTAGCAACCACAATCAGTTACTAACTGCCCCTCACTCCCTACGTCCGCTCGGGAAATCACCTCACACCATGCGAGTCACTTCACGACGCCATCAAGAGCGCTGAAAGGGTACGACCTCTGGAGCAGAATCAATAGGACAAAATCCGGCACGGTTCATAAGCAATATAAAAAGTTTCTCCTAGCCTCATGTAGATTCATAACGCAAAACAGATGACACTTTAAATTCGTGCTTGTGAATTTTCAACAGCTGTGAAAATACTTGTAAGATATAAAACTAAATACATGTGATGTATGAAACAGATGAAAGTAAAGAGGTCAACAATTCATGCCTAAATTAATAAGTAGTTTAAAAGTAAGGCTGTAACCTATTCATGCATCAATTATGTGTTACATGCACCCCACGGCATTCGTCATAAATCTTACAAGTATTATCATACCTATTAGAAGCTCACCGTCAGATATTTTGAGGGTATATATATGGAGCGAAGAATCTGTGTGGGATAAGACAAATTCATTTACACTTTTAATTCTATTTTAAAAATATCGTACATTAAAAACTCATTTTTTATCATTTGTGTGTAAAACTTTTCAATAGATTTCAAATATTTTGATAAGATTGTAACAAAGATATGTGGTGAATTCCAAGTTGATTTCCTGCTGCTTTTCGTGTGACTCAATCAATACACCGATTCCTCCTGCGAATTCCTCTCAAAAAGACCGTGGAAGTTAAAATTAGAGACATTCGGACTGACATGGAGGCCTAACAGTAATCGATCTTCCCACGAACCATTCACGAAGGGAACTGGAAAAGGATGTAGTACGAAAAATACTGTGCGCCACACTTCACACAATAAATCGACTTAATATTGTGTTGTCATCCAGTTCTGAGCTGTACTGAATGTTTAAAGTATCTAGGCTATCGGGAAGTGGTAGTAGTAAACCAAGTACCATCCACGACGTACTAGACAAGCAAGCTACTTAATATTGCATTGTCATACATTTCTGACCCACACTTCCAATTTCAAGTCCCTTGCTCATCGGTATGTTAGTTTAAAATAAATCAACTGCAGAATGTTTAAGAAATAATATATACTGCAACAGTCACTTGTCACTAACATTTTACTAACACGACGCGTTTTGGCAGCATGCTGTCGTCACCACGTGCATTTTAAGTTAATTTTACCCTGTAACTAATATGAATTGAAGTTAGTTTCCTTTGCTGTGTGTGATAAAGGGGTTATGTGTCGAAAATGAGCTCATTTGAGGAAGTTAATATGTTAAGGTGCGTACATTCCGCGGCAAGCATGATTAACCATTCTGTTAGTGCATTTACTTATTTGTTTTTTTGGTAATTTCGTTCTCTGGCACACAAAGTACAATACCAAGTACATCACAACACTTCCCGAATAATTTTCTTACAACACCCCAAAGGGTGTGAAACGCTAAAGTAAACTAGTTTCTATTGTAAAACATTAGTATATAATGAAGATAAAACATTCCCATCCAGATGTATTTATTTCATGGCATATCTCAGGTGAGTAACCGCTAAAGGCGATTTTTTTCAGTGAAATACGCATTAAACATTTCGGAAGTCTTTAAAGAAGTTAATATTATTATTCTCGAGTTTATCATTTGCTATCAAGTCTCCATGCAGGTCTACTGCGCCATGAGTAATAATTTGCAGTTCTTCATATAAGTCCGTTTGGAGTCCATTGTCCATTTTGTTTAATATATGAAGATCTTGCACAATATCATGACATGCATGGCCTACGTTTTTTGTGTGGATTTCTATTGCTGATCATTAGTGTTTTAGGTATTTATTTGTTCGCTGTATCTTCTTTAGAAGTTTTGCCCAATTTGGCCAACAAAGAGGACTTTAAATTATTACATACTGTTTTAAAAATGCTTGATTGTGAGTATTTATCTGCATGTGTGTTAATATCCTGTCTCAGTATGTGCTGCAATTTGTAGTGTGCCAGAAGGGCAATCTTAATGCTGTGAGGTTGGCAAATATTTTCTATTTTGTAGGAAAGCTTGTCTGTGAAAACGATGCAAGCGGTGAGTTTCTCCTCCATTTCCTGTGTGGAGGTTGGTTTATTACTATTTTCTCTTTTTTGTGTGAGGCTGTCAATTAGTGTGCACACACTGCAAAGGAAGCTAAAATCACTTCATATTAATTACGATCTAAAAGTAACTATAAGGCACCTGGTAATGGCGATGTGCTGCCGAAATGTGTTGTGCTAATGAAGAACTAACGAGTGCATTATTTCATATTAATATTAGAATATATTTCAAGTCCTCAAATATCGTCCATATAATATGGATAAATTTAAGCTAAAATTTAAGTAGAAATTAACGGTAACTTGATTAACATCAAATCTGTGGGATATTAGCTGTTCACTCGGAAAGAGAAGAGTGGAGAATTACGCAAATTAGTAGGGAATATGCATGGAGAAGAGTATGCAGGTCCGAAAGGTTATCAGAGTGCGTGGAGGTTCAGCATCTGTAGGGCTTGGAAGATGTTTGGAGGAGCAGTAATCCATCCATGAGGTATATGCTTAGCATTGAACAGGTCCGATCAGGTGTGGTACGGTTTTGGAAAGGTGGAAACATCATTTTCAGTCAGTAACTACATTCATCTACCCTGCCCCTAGTGCTCCTTTATGAGGATGGCTAGCATCTGGTCTACGTAGCTTACGACATAAACAACTCAGTGCCTGATTTAAATAATGAAAAACTGAGCAAGTTGGTAATACTTTTCTGCTTAGCACAACAGGGCCCGAAGATTTATTCCCATTTTCAAGGGTATTTTTGTCCTTGTTTCCATGAATATCTCTGATGATGTATGCATGCGTGATATTTTGCCTCTCTTGAACCTTTTCGAAGATGGACTCGAGTCGAAAAATCACTCAGAACGAACATTTGAGGATTTTTAAATGCTAATATTAAAATGGTATTTCATTGGTTACTTCCAGGTATTGCGTCTCCTAGATTACACAGAACATAGTATCCATGCAAATCATCACATGCATTGTTTGTTTACAACATATGGTGCAAAAGATATTATGACACTATGGCTTCACGAACAGTCTGTACACAGTCAGAGTTGTTACAGTGATTTGCATTACATTATTTATATATGTAAGGTTATGTACATAAAAATATTTTTGTTACTTTTTACCACTATTGACTGCTAAATTATCGCTTCAATTTTTTATTCTATAATGAAAAACTGCACATACTTATGAAAATTGACACAGTTATCAGTTACAGGAGAAACATTTGACGAAATTAACTCATCTACGATCTAGCTTCTCATTGGGAATTTTTCTCCTTGTTGTTTGTGTATCACAAAAATTTCGAGCTCCTCCATTAAATCCATTGTATTACATATTTCAGGAGATGGAGTATCTTAAGGTTTTCTTCTTTGTTTTCGAATGTGTGTCCAGTGTCTTTATGTGTCTTGCTATTGCTGATTTCGTGTAACAGTACACGTGTCCAGTGTATCTGTGAGTAATTTGAAAATACCCCCCATTTTGTCCTACGTAATTGCTCGCAGAAGTTGTACATGTTACTTTGTGTGTTCCTGGGTCTGAGAAACAGTTTCTGTTCTAGTTTGTTTTTCATGTAGAAAGCTACTTTCACTTTATGTGACCAAAATTGGTTTGCTACTTTTTCAGTAATGTTACCTACATAAAGTAGCTAGCCATATATTTGATTACATTATTGGTTCCTTTTAAAGAGCCAGGAATTTTTTTCCTTTTTGTTATATGTCTATGGATACTGTCTATCATTGAGCTTGGTAAGTCACTGGCCATAGGAATTTGCTGAAAGGTTTTAATTCTTTCTTCCGGTCTTCTTCAATCATTTGGATTTTGTTTGCTCTACAAATCATCATTTTGTGTGCAGTTTTCTTGTCTACGTCTGGGTGATATGATGTGGCAGGAATTCTGGAAGTGGTCTTATTTCTATATATTTTGAAAATGTGCCTGTTTTTTTCTATGCACAAGTCTAGAAAATTAATGCTATTGTTTTTTCTTGGTGTTCAGCTGCGAAATTTAATTTCTTGTACACATGGTTAAATACGTTTATGATGTTAGTGATTATACTAGTGTCACGTTTGAGTGACTATCTTTTGCAGTAAATGTTGTTTGGTATGCAGGGTTGCTGGCAGCTGAATATTTCCAGCAAAATGTGCGTGAACCCATAGCTGGCCCATCTGGTGATTGATAAATGTTACCACTGAATGCAAAGTAGCTGCATTTGAGGATTATTTCTGGAAACTCTGTAAGTTAAATACTTTCAAATTGTTAACATTTATGTAATTTGTTCTTTATTATTGCACTGGCTCCTTTAAAGGAATATAGGAGTATAGTATGGTGATATAAAATGGGCACCACCTGGAATGTTTATTTCTTCTATTTCAGTGAATAATTTGGTACTGTTTGTTACACTAATTGTTGTTTCATATGTGAAATTCCTTTTTAGGAACTGACTGAGCTTGTGAGATAGTTTGTATCGAGGACTATGAATATTGTTAACTACAGACCTTACAGGATATCGTTCGTTGTGCACATTCGGTTGGGATATTAGTAGGGAAGCTGTTGGGTTCATGCAGGTGATGTATTTCTTTTCTTTTCGTATTCCGTCAGTAGGAAATCCGTTTTCTCTAATTGTTCTTTGGTTTTGTTTTGCTGGGTCTTCGTTAAGTTGCAGAATATTTTTTGTGAACAATTTAATTGTTTTGTCAATGTTTTTCACTTTCTTTCGTATTACAGTTGTGTGACTTTAAGGTTATTGCCTGATTTTCTATGAGTTTTAACTGTCTTTCATTGAATAATGTGCCTGTGTTCTTCACTACTCTCCTGTAGAATGTGTGAGTCTGTTTTTGACAATGTTCCCTTCTTTACGATTCCGATGTCCTTTAACTTTTAGATTGTTCAGTTCGTTATTGTATGTGTTACAGGTCTTAATGTACTCCTTACAAACCATGTCATGAATTTTCTACCACATAATGTTCCATGTATTATGGCCCATGGAGTTTATTATTTGCAAATGTATATTTAAAAGCAGTCTGTTTGGAATGTCCTTCTTCTTGTATAGAACCACTGTTTCTGTATTTAACCATATTGCTTCACTTTTGCCCTTTAGAATCTTTGTACGGTGACTTCTGTATCCCACTGTAACGTTAAACTTTTTAGGAATCACACCTAACTTTCACCACTCTTTGTTGAACTTTTCGTGTGCAATCGTTTCGAAAACTTTTCTTTTTCCTGATTCTGAATTTATATATTAGTTTCATTGCCTGGCTATTAACTAATATCTTAATTTCGTTCATCACGTTATATGTTTGCGAGAGCTGCAACTGTGTCATTAGTGATTTAAATAATGAAAACTGCACAAGTCAGTTATTTTTTATTGTTTAACATAAAGCGTTTCGAGATTTATTCTCATATTGAAGTTCTTCTGTTTCCATGAATATGTTTGGTGACGTGATTGGCTGTCTTTTCGAAGTTATGGTTTTTAAATGCTAATGTTATAAATGGTATTCTTGTTTATTTACTTACAGTTGTCAACGCTCATCCATTACACAGAATCACGCACCCAAGCAAATCGTCACCTAAACTGTTTCTTTACAAAATTTACTGCAAAGATATTATGACAAGGCAGACAGTGAATCAGTCAGTTTCTTTAGATGTTTCTCCTGCATTTGATGACTGAGACAATTTTCATTAATTTGTAAAATTAATCATTAGAAAAAAATTGTAATCAGTAATTTCGTAGTCAACAGCGGTAACTAATTAAAAACAAGTACTTTTTATTATACACAGCCTTAGACATACACATACTGTAAGCCAAATCACTATAACAGCTCTGACTGCGTACACACTATTTGTGGACGCATAGTGTCATAACGTCTTGGTGGTATGTTTTGTAACCAAGCAGTATAGGTGATGATTTGCATGTGTGTTATGTTCCGTGCAATGGACGAGGCACAATACCTGTAATAAATAAACAAAAATACAATTTTTAACATTAACGTTTCAGAACCCCCAATAAATTATTTCGTCTGATTTTCCGCTTGCAGCACGACTTCGAAAAGTAGCTAGAGAGGCAGAAAATCACACATACAAAAATCACCAGACTTATTCATGAAAATAAATGCATTTGAAAATGGGAATGAATTCTCAAAACGATTTGTGCTAAGCAGTAAAAAATAAGAAACTCGAAAATTTTTCATTACCTTAATCATAATTGATACAGCTGTAGGCTTTCCCAAAATACCTAATATGATGAACGAAATTAATTATTATTGCATAACCAGGCAGTGAAAGTAATATACAAGATCCAAAAGTGAAAATGGAAGTTTTCAAAACGATTGCGCACGTATAATGACACGCCAGTTAGGTCTGATTCCTGATTATATTAACGTTAAACTGGGACGGAGAAGCCACTGTATGAGGATTGTGAAGCGGAAAATAGAAGCAATCTGTTAAATACAGAAATAATGTTTTTATACAAGAAGGAAACTACTTTCATACATATATTTACAAATAGGAAACACCTTGGACCAAAATACTTGGAACCTTGTAAGGGACGAAACTCACGACATAGTTTGTAAGCGGTGCCTTAAATACTGTAACACTCAATAAACAACGGAACAATCTAAATGTTAACAAACATCAGATTAGTAAAGAAGGAGACATTGTCAAAAATACACATATTCTACAGGAGAATAGTGAACAACGCAGGCACAGTATTTAATGAAATATGGTTGAACCTGCTAACAACGGCTCAAAATAAAATGCAAAAGAAAAGCTGTCAGACAACATCCTGAAACACCTCATGGCAGCAACAAAGTATGCAACAGATATTGTAAACGGAACAGTAATGAAAAGTCTCACATATGTCTCAAAAAAAACAACCTACTTTGGAAGGATGTATTGATGTATAAAGATATCCACAGATACATACAAAATTGTTCGAAAACAGTAAGCAATATAAACAAAACACTTATTGAAAATGAGACAATTACCTTAAAGTAAAATAAAAGCCACAAAGTTTTACTATGAAAGAAAGTGAATACACTCAGAAAACTCTTAAATTATTTCCAGAAAATATTCTACAACTTAACGAAGACCCAACGAAACAAATCCATAACAAAACCAAGGGACTATTAAGAAAAATCCCTTTCTTACTGACAGAATACGAAAAGAAAATAAATACATCACCTGCATGAACTCTACAGCTTCCCTACTAATATCCCAAGTGAAGGTGCACAGTTAAGGAAGTGCTGTAAGGTCTGTAGTTAACAATATGCACAGCCTTAGATACAAACTATCTGACAAACCCAATCAGTTATTAAAAAGGAATTTAACATATGAATCAAAAATTACTGTAAAAAACAGTACCACACTAGTCACTGAAATAGAAGAAATAAACATTCCAGGTGGTGCCTTTTTTATATCACTAGATATGACCAATTTATATTTCAATATACCTTTAAAGAGGCCATTTTAATAATGAATACCAACTTCTAAATGACAAAAAGTGTTCACAGACTGAAATTATTTGATTTATAGAGTTGCTAAAAACAATCCTTAACTGCAACTGCTTTGCATTCAATGGTAACGTTTAACAACGACTCAATGCACTAGCCATGAGCCCATCCATATGTGGCACAACAGAAGACATTTTCATAAAGCATCTATAAGATAAAATATTCAGCAGTCAGGAACGCTGCTTTTTGTTTCTTAAAAAAAAGAAAAAATATGGTCCTAGAAAAGATATATGAATGATACCACAATTTTACTCAAACATGGCACCAATAACATTGTAAACGTATCTAACAATGTGCATAAGAAAATAAATTTCGCAGCTGAATACAAAAATAAGCATAAAATTTCTAGACTTGTACATAGAAAAGAAAGGTAAATTTTCAAAATATACAGAAATAAGGCTACCTCCAGCAACACAATACATGTCACATCTATCACAAAGATGTACACAAGGAAATTGCACACAAACCGATGATACATAGAGCAAACAAAATCCAAGTGACTGAAGAGAAGTGGAAGAAAGAATTAGACACCTCTGATGAAATTGCAATGGCCAATGACTTCACCAGCTCAATGATAAACAGTATGCAGAGACAAATAACAAAAGGATAAAAATTCCTCGTTCTTTAGAAGGAACCAATAATGTAATCAAATATATGGCTAGCATACCTTATGTAGGTAACTTACTTTTAAAGTAGCAAACCAGTTTAGGTCAGATAAAGTGAAAGTAGCTTTATCCATAAACAACAACCTACAACAGAAACTGGTCCACACCTTAAACAATAAAAAAGGTAAATTCTCAGACCCAGGAACATACAAAGTAAAATGTACAGCTTGTGCAAGCTATTGCGAAGGACAAAATGGGAGATGTTTTCAGAATACTCGTAGATACACTGGGCACATCTGCCGTTACACGCCTAATCAAGTTACAAAATTAGCAATAGCTAGACACATTAGAAAACAAAGAAGAAAACCTTTAGATACTCCATCACCTAAAAAATACTCATACAATGGATTTAATGGATGAGCTTGAAATTTTTTTGCAACACAAAGAACAAGGACAAAACTTCTCAGTGACAAGCTAGATCGTGAATCAGTTACTTTCCTCAAATGTTTCTCCTGTAACTGATAACTGTAGCAATTTTCATATATATATACATTTCGTGAACAGAGAAAAAAATTGTAATCGATAATTTAGTGGTCAATAATGGTAAAAATATAAAAAGTATATTTTAGTGTATAAAACCTTTCACACATACATAATGTAATCCAAATCGATGTAACAACTCTGACTGTGTGCAAACTGTTTGTGAAGCCAAAGTGTCGTAAATCTTTGCAACTTGTTTTGTGAACAGACAGTGTAAGGGATGATTTTCATATATCGTATATTCTGTATAATGGAGGAGAGACAAAACCTGTAAGTAAACAAACTAAAGTACCGTCTTTGACATTAAGGTTCAAAATCCCACTAAAATTCAATTATTCCGATTTTCGTCTAACTTCGAAAAGACGCTAGAGAGGCAGAAAATTACACACGCTATCATCACCGTCACATTTATGTGCACAAATGCGCTTGAAAATGAGAAACAATTTCCGAAACACTTTGTGCTGAGCAGCAAAGTATGAGTAACTAGTACAGTTTTCATTATGTAAATCATCATTGACGCAGTTGCAGGATTTCCAAAACATCTAATATGATGAACGAAATTAATATTATGGCTGCCGCTTCACTCTGTCCAACTACTGGTCCTTCAAGGACTTCATAAGGTGCTGCGTTGCATGTAACACGCTACTTAGGTTTTGGTAGATTTAGGATGAAGTTCCGGACCTTAAGAGATTGGTCATCATTGGTAACAATAATAAAGATAATTATTTATAAATACCATCACAATTTTTTATTACTTCAGTTGACTTAATTAGGAAAATTATGAAGCAAAATCTGAATATTGATATAACCAATTAAGGGAGCAATTTTAGTTCACCAAGCAAATGACTATCTTTCTTTGTTCGCCTTCTACTCATCTCAAAAGAAAGTTAAGTGAAACTCAAATTTTGCATCCTCTTAAAATTTCAAATGTTAAACAAAAATTTAGTAACCTTTTGAAATATCAATAACGTAAGGAAATTACTTCTTCACTAAACTTACATTAAACATGACTATTTGAATGTGAACACCAAAATGTGAGGTACATGTTAGAAATGAGGAGAATTTCTGGTCGCCTTATAATATTGCAAGCTGCAAGAACTGTGACTTCTCGCTTCTACAACACACAATAGAATATATCTCAAAGAACCTCTGTCTTTCTATAAAAGGCAAATGGAAACGTAATAAATGCAAAGCACATATTAATTAGTAGCCTAAAGCATATCTAATTTTGAGGTACACGAGTACAGCTTAATATACGTGGGACAACGCAGTAACCCCTTTAAAATTTGCTTGGAAGTGGGCTCGAAGAACCAAACCATTTTCCCCAAAATGGCAACAGCCTTTTAATCCACAACAGACTAAAGAAGTGTACCATAGATTCTAACAAAGTATCTTATTAAAGCAAGATATCAACAGGACCCCAGAGAGGAGAACCAATTCAGCACTTACCAGATCCAGCTTAATCAGGGAGGACAACTTATAAACATTAGCAACCATTATCGTTTATAGGCTCCTCAAGGCAACATTATGCAGGCTTATCAATGCAGAGGCAGAGTAGAGTACCAGGCTTCTATAATCAGTTGCATCATAACACTAAATAATACTTGATAAGAATGCACAAGATAGCCCGGAGCTAAAGCCACTCAAAACGGCGACGAATTGACGGACAGACTACCATCATCCGCGCCGTCAAGATATTGAGAAGGTTACGCAGCTTACAAATCACCAAATCAGACAACGTGATTCTCCACCGTTATAGTTAGGAGTGTAAAGCTGAAATTATCACACAAAATAGGAATCAACAGATTTTCAAAGATGAGCGGTAAATACACTACTGGCCATTAAAATTGCTTCACCACCAAAATAACATGCTACAGGCGCGACATGTAACCGACAAGAAGAAGATGTGATATGCAAATGATTAGCTTTTCAGAGCATTCACAAAAGCTTGGCGCCGGTGGCAACACCTACAACGTGCTGACATGAGGAAAGTTCCCAACCGATTTCTCATACACTAACAGCAGCTGACCGGCGTTGCCTGGTAAATCGTTGTTGTGATGCCTCGTGTAAGGAGGAGAAATGTGTACCATCACGTTTCCGACTTTGATAAAGGTCGGATTATAGTGTATCGCGATTGCGGTTCATCGTACCGCGTCAATGCTGCTCGCGTTGGTCGAGAACCAATGACAGTTAGCAGAATATGGAATCGGTGGGTTCAGGAGAGTAATACGGAACGCCGTGCTGGATTCCAAGGCCTCATATCACTAGCAGCCGAGATGATAGGCATCTTATCCGCATGGCTAGCGGATCATGCAGCCACGTCTCGATCCCTGAGTCAACAGATGGGAACGTTTGCAAGACAACAACCATCTGCACGAACAGTTCGAAGACGTTTGCAGCAGCATGGACTATCACCTCGGAGATCATGGCTGCGGTTACCCTTGACGCTGCATCACAGACAGGAGAGCCTGCGATGTGATTTTTTCGGATGAATTCAGGTTCTGTTTACAGCGTCTTGATGGTCGCATCCGTGTTTGGCGACATCGCGGTGAACGCACATTGGATGCGTGTATTCGTCAACGCAGTTCTGGCGTATCACCCGCCATGATGGTGTGGGGTGCCGTTGGTTACACGTCTCGGTCACCCGTTTCTCGCATTGACGGCACTTTCAACAATGGACGTTACATTTCAGGTGTGTTACGACCCGTGGTTCTACCCTTCATTCGATCCCTGCGAAACCGTACATTTCAGAGGATGTTGCATGAGGCAGGTCATGTACGGGCCTTTCTGGATACAGAGAATGTTCGACTGCTCCCCTGGCCAGAACATTCTCCAGGTCTCTTACCAACTGAAAACATCTGGTCAATGGTGGCCGAGCAGCTGGCTCGTGACAATACGCCAGTCACTACTCTTGATGAGCTGTGGTATCGTGTTGAAGCTGCATGGGTAGCTGTATCTGTACACGCCATCCAAGCTCTGTTTGACTCAATGCCCAGGCGTATCAAGGCCGTTATTACGGCCAGAGGTGGTTGTTCTGGGTACTGATTTCTCAGGATCTACGCACCAAAACTGCGTGAAAATGTAATCACATGTCAGTTGTAGTTAATATATTGGTCCTATGAATACCCGTTTATCATCTGCGTTTCTTCTTGGTGTAGCAATTTTAATGGCCAGTAGTACAGTGCGACAGTCAGAGACTGAAGGATCTCGCCGTGCTTCCCGCAGCGCCGGAGGCGCCACCGCAGTCGGAGCTGCTGGTGGTGAACGCGACGCGCGTGTCGCTGGTGGTGTCGGCGTGGCGCACGGGCGGCTGCTCCATCTCGACGCTGGTGGTGGAGTACCGGCGGTGGGACCGCGCCGGCTGGACGCTCGTGTCCAACAGCGTGCCGCACGCCGACGCGCCCTTCTCCGTTCTCGACCTGCGGCCCGCCACGCGCTACCTGCTGCGCCTCACGGCGCACAACAGCGCCGGCTCCACCGTCGCCCTCTACGACTTCGTCACTCTCGACGACGAGACAGGTCAGTTGTAAACTTCAGCTCTTTTATTACATTCGCATTACACGCAAATGTGTATCCAGAATTTGCCCTAGGATGAAATGCCCCTTCAAAAATTAGATTTAGGCCCATGAATTCATTAATCTGATGCACAAGCTGGTAGCGTTCCTCTGCAAGTTAAATATTCACAACTGATACGCGTACCAGAGACTTTCGTCATCAATAATATATTCTCCTGCACTATTTATAACAGTGTGCCGACGCTAGGATAACTTTTCGCCCTAACGACTGTAGTTCTGGCAAGTCTAGGCCATTTCAGAGTGCATTTTCATCCGAACAGGTTCCGAAAGAATAGATACCACGCGTTCATACAATTTATTGCTATGTGATTATTAGATTCAACTTCAAATGGTTCAAATGCCTCTGAGCACTATGGGACTTAACTTCTGAGGTCATCGGTCCCCCAGAACGTAGAACTACTTAAACCTAACTAACCTAAGGACATCACACACATTACAGAACGCAGCACGTCATTCTCAATGGAGAGAAGTCTTCCGAAGTAAGAGTGATTTCAGGTGTGCCGCAGGGGAGTGTCATAGGACCATTGCTATTCACAATATACATAAATGACCTTGTGGATGTCATCGGAAGTTCACTGAGGCTTTTTGCAGATAATGCTGTGGCGTATCGAGAGGATGTAGCAATGGAAAAATGTTCTGAAATGCAGGAGGATCTGCAGCGAATTGACACATGGTGCAGGGAATGGCAATTGAATCTCAATGTAGACAAGTGTAATGTGCTGCGAATATATAGAGCGATAGATGCCTTATCATTTAGCTACAAAATAGCAGGTCAGCAACTGGAAGCAGTTAATTCAATAAATTATCTGGGATGAGAGATTTAAAATGGAATGATCATAGACAGTTGATCGTCGGTACAGCAGATTCCAGACTGAGATTTATTGGAAGAATTCTAAGGAAATGCAATCCGAAAACAAAGGAAATAAGTTACAGTACGCTTGTTCACCCACTGCTTGAATACTGCTCAGCAGTGTGGGATTCGTACCAGATAGGGTTGATAGAAGAGATAGAGAAGATCCAACGGAGAGCAGCCCGATTCGTTACAGGATCATTTAGTAATGAAAGCGTTACGGAGATGATTGATAAACTCCAGTGGAAGACTCTGCTGGAGAGGCGCTTAGTAGCTCGGTACGGGCTTTTGTTGAAGTTTCGAGAACATACCTTCACCGAGGAGTCAATCAGTACATTGTTCCCTCCTACGTATATCTCGCTAAGAGAACATGAGGATAAAATCGGAGAGATTAGAGTCCACACAGAGGCATACCGACAATCTTTCTTTCCACGAACAATACGAGACTGGAATAGAAGGGAGAACCGATACAGGTACTCAAGGGTACCCTCCGCCACACACAGTCAGGTGAGCTTGCTGAGTATGGATGTAGATGTATGCCAGAGGCAGAATTCGAACCTGCGACCGTAGCTGTCGCGCGGTTCAAGACTGTAGAACCTAGAACCACTCGGCCACTCCGGCCGGCTAGATTCACCTTCTTCTGTGCGGATGCACAAGTACGTCTGACCTCCTGTTGGTATCTCAGAGAACGAAATTGCAGGAAATGGACAAGGAATGCAGGTAGGTTGCACTCGATGGGGATTCCGTGAAGTTGTGATCACGCTGTGTCCCGGATAACGTAGTGTTAAAGCACCTGCCTAGTAAGCAAATTCCGGTCCGGTACACATTCTCACTCGACATCGCTGATTCCGCGTTATGTCCCGATGCAGCTGACTGCAGTGATCTTCCCCTTTCCTTTCCTTTCTTTTCCTCTCCTCTTTCAATTCACGTATAATCTTTGAAGGTTGTTCCAGAGAGAGCGGAAAATGGAAAATCTGCGGGACCAAGATCAGGTGCATAGGAATGATGCAGAACAACTTTCCAACTCAACTCTTCTACAGTGTTTCCTGTCAGTCTAACAAAGCGCCGGTCGGCGTTACTGTGCAATAACATCACTTGACGTGGTCTTCCTGGACATTGTTCTTGGACTGCGTGTGCGAGACGTCTAAGTTAGTGACAAAAAATGTCAATACTGACGGTTGCACTTCTTGAAAGAAATTCGTACTAAACCACACCGTCGCTGTTCCACCAGATACACAAATTTTTCTTTTTCTTTTTTTGCTGATGCACGTAGATGTGTAGATTTTTGTACTGGGAGTTCCTGCTTGGTTTGGGCTCACATTTTCTTTCTTCTACTTATGTTAACGTACAGACACCATTTCTTGTCACAAGTAACGACACAGGACACGAGCGGTTGGTGTTGGTCACTGGCTAGTTGATGATGAGCAAGGCGAGATGCACATACGGCCCCCCGCTGACTTTGACTTAGAGCATGCGGCATCGATACAACCGGTTTTTGAACCTTCCCCATTGCGTGTAAATGTTTGACGTTCGGGGAATGTAAGTAGTTCATTACAGTTGCTAGTTCTCGAGTACGCTGATGTGGATCATTGACGATTCATACGCTTACACGATCTTCATCACATTCCGAAGGTATTCCTGAATGTGAAGAGTCACTAGTATCAAAACGATCCTCCTGAAAACGAGAAAACAATTTTCCTTCCGTGGTATTATTCCCATACACACTACAAATGTATCTGGCGGTCTCCGCAGCTCTTACCACTGTATTGAACTCAAACTCAACAGTACGTTGTAGATGTTCCGATTTCTCGAGTTGTGACTCCATTTTCCAGCACCATAACTCCACTCACTATCTCCAAATGACAAAATGGCCATATTAAAACTCAAATAACAACAGTGAATTACAATTAAAAAATGACAATCGACAAATAAACATGTCTCAGTCGGAATTCCAGCATGCAGAACAAAAACGTTACTTGTTTACCCTTCCTCTTCTGGAACCTAAAAATGTAAGGCCTAAAGAAATCACTCTTTACATTAAGTGACGAACAGTCAGCTTCCTCAGCAATGTAGTATTTGATTTACTTTCTAGTGTGAAAAATCGTGCAGAAAAAAAAGGAATAAGTGTAATGCCTTCGGTGAGTATGTTCTTCAACAGTATAGTAAAGAACAGATTGGAGTAGGTTATCCAACTTGTTGTATCACAGGGCAAAACAGTGTTGATAACATAAATATCAAGAGCCCCATTTGATGTTTGTGGATGTAGGAGAGGTCTAGGGTTCTGTGCCAAGGAGATTAATACGGACAACAACTGAAAAGACTGGAGTGGACTGTGCAGTAATAGAGTTGATGAAAAGGTTGTGCCGTCAGGGTGAGGCAATTCTGAATATCTAAGATACAGAAAGTTTTAAGATAAGTAAAGCATTAAAACAAGGATGTTCTGTGTCACTAAGCCTCCTTATGTACTATTTAGAAGTCGTTCGTGCTTAGTGAAATAGAAAGAGCAGAAGGTTTGGTGTGACAGTGCAGCACCAAAGTATATACTCATTACTGTTCGCAGACGATAAACTGCTTGCAGCTCTGGATAACTGCCGGCCGCGGTGACCGAGCGGTTGTAGGCACTTCAGTCCGCAACCGCGCGACTCCTACGGTCGCAGGTTCGAGTCCTGCCTCGGGCATGGAAGTGTGTGATGCCCTTAGGTTAGTTAGGTTTAAGTAGATCTAAGTTCTAAGGGATTGATGACCTCAGATGTTAAGTCCCATAGTGTTCAGAGCCACTTGAACCATTTCTGGATAACCATATTACCATGTATCAAATGAGTTGGCTAATAGGTACCTATAAACCATGGAGACTAAGAGTCAGTAAGGATACAGTGATACCTTGTTATTGGCAAAGGAAAGGAAGAGGATTTGCATTTTGAGTTTGGCAGTGTAAAATATGTGGAAGTGTCCAAGTATCTAAGTTAACCAATTGATTACACTAGTCAGTGTGAAGTGGACATACCCCACAGGAACAGTCGAGCGAGGTTGGCTATTAGATCATTAAATCGTGTGTCTTAGAGCCGACACGTTTCCAGACAAACAAAGAAAGTACTGTCAAATGCTGTGATTGAAGCCTGTTTGACATGTGGTTCAGGATATTGGACACTGAACGAGAGACAAAAAGGGAAACAGAGGCCTTATGAAATGAACGGGTTACGGCGGAACATAAGAACGACTCGGCTAGATCGACTGAGGAATGAATATTTAATAATGGAGATGGATGCAGTGGAACGAGTCACAGGTAAGGTGGATACTCGAGCGCTGTCAGTGTTCTTAAATCAGGTACTGAAATAGAGGTGGAATCGAAAATTTTATTGTTTTTGTGGCGCCTCGGTTGCTTATCGGCAGTTTCTTGTGTTCCCTGTCTGCTATGGCTGGGTGTCTACGTCCACGGTATCGGCTAGCCACGAGAACGGAATCCTGTAGCCATCGTCTCCACTGAAACTGTATTCATTCTTCGATATTTCTACTTTTCTTCTGTAAACACTGCTTTCTGTGGTTGGCATCCGAATGTTCTTAAAACACCTTAGTTTGTATGTGGTCAGGCATGTCCGTTGCTTGCGGGAGGTTGACTAAAAACTCGAAGGTAAACTTACAGAATGTGTGGGAGACCCCTAGTTCCTGTTGTTGGAATTATTAGTATTACCTCTACCTTTGAATGCCTTATGTATCTAAACGTCACGGTACCTGTTGACGATCAATGTTTCCATAAAGAAGTAGCAACCTCTGTCGCTGATGCGGAGTGGAGCAGTTTGTTTGTCGACCAGTTTAGTCGAACAATGCGGCATCTAGATATATTCCCATGCCGGTAGTTTTCCTATAAACTTTGTGATCTAGAGCATTGTCATTTCTTCTATAAATCAACACATCTAAAATCTCACCGTCTCCGCTGCGAATCTCATATTCAGATACATGTTGTTCATGAAGTCGTCGAATTTATGTAGTTCTTCCCTATTGTGTGGCCATAAAACAAACTGTGACCCACACAGTGCAGCCAGGATGATGGTTTTAGTTCCGTGTTAATTTTACTTTTTCCTCTACATGTTCGATCATCAACGACTACGGGCATGGTATCCTGTCGGGTTAAATAAGAAAAACCTCATCGCTGACACCAAAAGTATGCATTATCTCGCTACAGTGTCTACCTTTACAAGATACATTCAGCATGTTCTTGGTGTTCATGTCCGACAGGTCCGCACAGGCTCGAGACGCCCTCGTGTGTTCGGTTGTTAACATGTGCCTTAACCACTTTCTAAACATTCCCTCTTGGTCTGGAAGTGCTGCTTTAATTCCAGCCACCTGTACCGGCGGCGCCGGCTGGGGTGGCCGAGCGGTTCTAGGCGCTGCAGTCCGGAACCGCGAGACCGCTACGGTCGTAGGTTCGAATCCTGCCTCGGGCATGGATGTGTGTGGTGTCCTTAGGTTAGTTAGGTTTAAGTAGTTCTAAGTTCTAGGGGAGTGATGACCTGAGATGTTACGTTCCATTGTGCTCAGAGCCATTTTTGTACCGGCGGAATCTGCCGGCCGGGACACTGGCTCAGGAACGAACAACCTAGGCAGCAGTTCGCTAGCGAATGCTCTGTCAGCTTAGCAACATCACAAGCGTTATCACTTCCGCAGCCAGCGCTTCTGTGAGTATTCCAGAGGACGATGACGCGGGCAGCTGCTGCATCCTCTGACGAAATAATGGTTACGCCACACCTGTCCTTCGACACAGCTCCAGACGTTTCGTTACCTGCTTGATGTATGGGCTTTCCTGTATCTGACAGCATATGGAATTGGGAATTTAAACCTCAAGGACCAGCCGTTCTTAGTACCGTCACAGCTGGGGCATCTGACTACCGTCAGCCTGTGTCACTCGTAACCACAGCTAGGACAATGTCTCCACTGCGCCGCAAATCAACGACTGCCGTGTGAGTGTCTAAACCGAGCTCACTTCGTGTCGCTGCCACGTCGCCATCCAGAAAACATCCGCCGTCATTCACCATCGTGCGATGTTAATCGGACAACGGTATACCACTATGGGGAACACGTGCATCAGCGCATCCATAATACCAAGCCGAGAACCGGGGATCACGTCACGTCGTCTCCAGTCTTCTGTGTGAGATGCTCTGAACCATGTCTGTTCGTATCTCTCAATGAAAGGTTCTAGCAACTGATTGGCTGCTTTCGTCTACCGCTCCTCGTCTAACCACCAGGAGAGAATTCTCTCGCTGATACATAACCTTCAGTACAACTGTTAAAATATTAGTGTCGGAATACTTTCTGGAGCTGGAAATGTTCGCATTCAGCGCGAGTTAGCAAGTAATTGCTGACGACTTTGTTTTCATCATCTACTAAATGAGACAGCTAAGACTAGAGCTGACATGCTTTGCGTAGGGATGTGAATCGTTTGAATGGTGAATTATGAGAAGGGTCATCTTCGGGCATGTCTTCACCTATCCTAGATGCTGGTACGCCCTCATTGGTGGAAGATATTTTTTATCTTCATGGATAGAAACTAGGGAACGGGACTGATGAAAAGTAGTTAAGTGTAGCTCGTTTCAAATTGGTAGGGGATATTGCAACATATGTCGTGTGAAATGAAAAATTGAGCGATGCGCTGCCCTTCTCAGGCTTTTATGGTGGTTTCTGGGTTGCTACAGAAAGAAAAATACCTCGCAGCATCATCGTGAGAAAGTTAATGGCAATACACAGAAGTAAGGAGAATCAGAAGAGGGACTTGTGAACCGCATGAGTAAAATCATTATCAATATGCAGTAATCAACGAATGATAATAGTGCCAATAAAGCCATTTTGTTGTGCCTGACAAAAGTTAAAGTTTGCGTAACATGTGCAATTACTTTATCACAATGAAACCAGTAAATCTTAAATTTTCATGAGGAAAGTCAAATTTCTGTCACGATGAGCAGCTTTGACAAATTTAACATATAGAATAAAAAGAGTTTCCCACAGTTTATTTATTGAAACAGACGGACTGACACTCAAGTGGACATGAGAACTCTTTAGTTCTTATGAAATGAATTAAAGACAGCGAAAAGTAATTTAAGGATCGAAGAGGCAGAATTAAATGAAGACATTTAGATCAGTGTAAATCATCCATATTTACTACAACTACATCATACTGAATGCATATTTACTCGGCTTACCACAGGTTTCCAATTGTCCCTCTATAATCATAATTCGTAGAGTGTGTGACATCCAAGCTTTTCTTTGTGTAATAAAGCATTATGACGTCTCTACCCTTGTCCCTCTCTTCTATGTTTTAAATGGCATTCTACATATTAATTTATAATTTAATTACTTATAAGATCGGATGTTAAGTTGCTCATCGACATGCCACCATGTGCGCTCTATAAAATGTTTGCTGTAAACAAGCTAGATATTAGTAATTGTTCCGATAGTCATAGAAAATCCTAAGTCGGTTTTCATCGCAACATTCTTAAACTTAAGACTCACAATTATTTCTCCGATTGCACCTCCCACACACATAAAAGGAAACGTTCTTCTTCTCTAAAAGTCGCACACTACTTGATTAAAAACAATACCCGCCTAAGCGCGTTGCACAGCTTCACAAAACATTCAGCATCTTTTAGATACGTTAAGAACGTCTAAGAAAAATATTATGTACCAATTGTTTATAAACCAATGAAACATAAGAGAAATAGAATTAAATAAATATGTACGACCTGTCATTAAAATAATAGAGGTTTCTGTCATAAGCATATACATCTGGATTATTATTTTGTAGGTGTCGTCGCTCCAGAGCTAATTGTACAGGCTGGCTGGAGAAACGGCCATTTCTGGAGAAATCCCGCCATCATTGTTACTCTTATAGCTGTCCTCGTGGCTTTTATCGTCGCTGGAGTGGTGCTCTTCTCGTACTTACGTAGGAAACGAGAAAGGTTCCCAGGTAAGACAAAAAGGCTGTATATTTTAGATATTTAAATTGTGCAACATTTGTTCTGAGCCAGCCACGGTGGTCGAGCGGTTCTAGGCGCTTCAGTCTGGAACCGCGCGACCGCTACGGTCGCAGGTTCGAATCCTGCCTCGGGCATGGATGTGTGTGATGTCCTTAGGTTAGTTAGGTTTAAGTAGCTCTAACTTCTAGAGGACTAATGACCTCAGATGTTAAGTCCCATAGTACTCAGAGCCATTTGAACCATTTATTTGATACAATGACATTAAACTGAAGCAAAGAATAGTGAGCTATAATTAGAAATAAAAATGTAAGAAGCTGGCTATCAGATGGGAAATTACATTAAAATTTTCATCGTCACGTCAAGCATATATATGCAAATATTTGAGCAGGCAAAGGAGCTACCTGAAAATTTAACTGCGACATCTCTCTTTATGCAGCAGGTATACAAGTTAATGCAAGTATATCAGAGCCTTAAGAATAGAAAGCCGTAACTTAATTTAAAGAAGGCAAGCAGCCAATGTGAACGGTTCCACTACAGCAATAGCAGACACCCCTCAAACACAACCGGAAGCCACGTGCAGGGGACACAACATCAACAGGCCGTCGCTGCCCGCAGCCGCAGAAATATCGGGCTCGCGCTTCACAATGCTAACAAACACCACACAGGTGATATTTAGGCAGCAGAAATACAAATTACATGAACAACATTCGCCATATTCTTATGATATCAGGGCTATAACCACAAAAACATGATAAAGTAAGGCAGCAAATGCTACTGCCAAAAAACTGTCTGAAAGAGATAGATCTTAAATGACTGTTACAGGAGTATAAAAATATAATTACTAAAATCTCCCCAAACACGTTCGGTAGACATTACATCAAAATTGCAGAGACAGGTGCCTATTTGAATCAAACAGATAGAACAAATAAATGATGAAGCGTACCCCTCCAAGGGAACACTTGGTGAATAGGAATTACAAACCATGACTCCTTGAATCAGTCCCCAGGCTTCACAACCCTCGAGAATCTACTTTGAAAATATACATGTTAATACAGGGAATTCCCCCTGAAATAATTAAAAGGTAAAATCACGAATTTTACAAACGTAAAAAAATCTCAAACCCAGTGAACAGGGAATATGCAACACGGCTAATGACCAAGTTAATAGAACTGAATAAAGAACTTCTTTAAACCCTGAAACTGAGAGAGAAAACTGACACAGACACGAGAGCTAAGTTTCACTAGTAAATCAATACGAACTTCCAGTAAATGTTATCTTACGACCGAGACTGAAAATTTCACTTCGAGAGAGCTGTAAGTTGCCGGTCCATGTGGCTGCCGTCAGATCGCCTCCTGCAGCACCTAGGACGCTGGACCGTTCATTACGCAAAGTCCATCGAGTATAGATGATAACACAGCAACAAAAGGCTTTCTGAGTTCTCTCTTTGAGAAAGTGCAATTCAGCAACAACTTAGAGGTGATTTTCCTGGATAGTATGGCGTTGCACCTTTTAAAGGGGCGCATGAATTTATTTTTTAACATTGGGATCTGAAAAACTCATTCTGTGTACCTCCTATGTGAATAAATATAAGTGTCTTAAGGCGCCACACTGTAGTAGCAGTGAATGCAGTAGGTAACCATAGACTTGCTCGCAAAAATATGAGGCGAGTTATAATATTATTTGATTGTTACTCGCTCGTGAATTGGCAGGCTAATTCTACATTAGTGAAACATAATGAAAACCTTTAAGTTAAAAGTAATTTTCAAAAGTACCCCACGGCAATGTGTGCTTTAACGTAAAAATATAACCATAGTAAATAGGATTGTCTTCTAGAAATAAATATTATTTTCTTCTGTGGCGAGATTAAAACTTACCACAGGTTTCCAACATCATTCATTCACTACCCAGAACTCAGATCAATCTCTTTTAAACTCTCTGTAGAATGGTCATAGCCGCACGTTGCTGAGAACATTACAAAGCTCCCAACGCCGCTGTCACTGTCCATGTCGCTCAAAACGTGCTGACCATGTTCACAAAAATGGATGGCGTGGCGCGAGACGCTCTGAAATTAAGGGTCAAAGCTAAATAAAATCTACGTACGTTAAAAAAATGCTAAAGAAAAGTAGATTATGTGGGCTTTTAGTTCAAAAGTAAATTCATTTTTAACTCTACAGTTTGTTTCTTTGTTTCCCTTCACACCTGTATAACTATTTGGTTCCCGCACACAAAATCTTCATTTAAATACACAGTTCATTAATCATTTCATCATCATGATCCTTTTCTTTTTCAGGGACCAATGTGAAGCATTTTATATCTTTGAGGATCAGTCTTATTCACACCACCTTTTTTGTGTCTTCTGCACTATTTTTTCCCTATGGTATTAGTGCTGTTTGTGTTAATTCTCGCTCTTAATCAGTTCCTTTACTCTCATTCCATCTATTTCTATATATGTTTTTGAAACTGTCGTCAATGCGAACAAGAGGTGACTGAGACGTTTAACCAATGGCACCCCATACCATCACACCGGGTGATACGCCAGATTGGCGATGAGGAATACACGCTTCCAATGTGCGTTCACCTCGATGTCGCCAAACACGGATGCGACCTTCATGATGCTGTAAAGAGAACCTGGATTCATCAGAAGAAATGACGTTTTGCCATTCGTGCACCCAGATTCGTCCGTGAGTACACTATCGCAGGCGCTCCTACCTGTGATGCAGCGTCAAGGGCAACCGCAGCCATGGTCTGCAAGCTGATAGTCCATGCTGCTGCAAACGTCGTCGAACTGTTCGTGCAGATGGTTATTGTCTTGCAAACGTCCCCATCTGTCGACTCAGGGATCGAGACGTGGCTGCACGATCCGTTACAGCCATGCGGATAAGGTGCCTGCCATCTCGACAGCTAGTGATACGAGGCCGTTGGGATTCAGCACGGCGTTCCGTATTACTCTCCCGAAGCTGCCGACTCCATATTCTGCCAGCAGTCACTGGATCTCGACCAACGCGAGTAGCAATGCGGCGATACGATAAACCTCAATCGCCATAGGCTACCTTTATCAAAGTCGGAAACGTGATAATACGCATTTCTCCTCCTTAAACGCGGCGTCACAACAACGTTTCACCAGGCAACGCCCGTCAACTGCTGTTTGTGTATGAGAAGTCGGTTGGAAACTTTCCTCATGTGAGCACGTTGTAGGTGTCGCCACCGGCGCCAACCTTGTATGGTGGTGGTGGTGGTGGTGGTGGTGGCTAGTGTTTAACGTCCCGTCGACAACGAGGTCATTAGAGACGGAGCGCAATCTCGGGTTAGGGAAGTATTGGGAAGGAAATCGGCCGTGCCCTTTCAAAGGAACCATCCCGGCATTTGCCTGAAACGATTTAGGGAAATCACGGTAAACCTAAATCAGGATGGCTGGAGACGGGATTGAACCGTCGTCCTCCCGAATGCGATTCCAGTGTGCTAACCTCTGCGCCACCTCGCTCGGTAACCTTGTATGTATGCTCTGAAAAACTAATCATTTGCATGTCACAGCATCTTCTTCCTGTCGGTTAAATTTCGCGTCTGTAGCATGTCATCTTCGGTGTGTAGCAATTTTTATGACCAGTAGTGTAATTGTCGCTCACCTGTGAAAAACATTTGGTTCCTATTTTGTGTGACAATTTCAGCTGCACATTCCAGACTATAACGGTGGAGAATCACGTTGTCTGTCTGGCTCACAGCAGGGAGGAAAGAGTCAGCGTCGGCAGAGGGGGAGGACGTGGCGGGCCTCAGGGAGAAGGCGGGCTACGTGAGCGGGAACGGCGTGCTGTCGCGCCACTGCCGCAGCCACAGCGACCTGCAGCAGCAGCAGCAGCAGAGGACGCAGCTGGCGCTGCAGCCGCTGCACCACCAGGCCGCGCGCCACGGAGCCGGCAGCGCCACGCCCTCCTCCGCCCACCTCTACGCCACGTTCCGCCTCGCCGAGGAGCGCCGCCTGCGCTGGCAGCAGGTAGACCTACACCTACCTCCCCACACCGCTCTACACCTGCAGCAGCAACAAGACATGAGCTCCGCCTACTCACTTTAAGCTCCCCAGGGGTACCTGTGACGTCGTCCCCGAACTCCGCGCAGCCTTACGCATCGTCGATCGAGTCGTGTGTCTCCACGCATGCAAATTTAACTGTAAATTAGTCAGCTGAGCCTGTTGCCAGATGTAAGTGGAGTCTAAAGAATAGAATGGAGGGCGAATATAACTTTCACAAATACAAACGCAAGACTCGCCATACTGCAGCTACATTTGCAACCACTGGGACTGGTCCCGGCGGAGGTTTGAGTCCTCCCTCGGGCATAGATGTGTGTGTTTGTCCTTAGGATAATTTAGGTTAAGTAATGTGTAAGCTTAGGGACTGATGACCTTATCAGTTAAGTCCCATAGGATTTCACACACATTTGAACATTTTTTTTATGCTGTGGACAAACCACTGCCGATGTGAAGAGGTACGCTTTAAAATCGAGGGATAGTGCTAATTTATCACAACATTTGTTAAGGCTTCATCAAAATGGAATCTTAATTTTAAGGTAAGGCATCGGATTGTTTAAAGGAAAAATCATTAAATCCATCACTTAAGTGCTAATAGGGAAGAAAGAAGAATTGAACAGGAAAGCTTACGAATTTATGGAGACTGTGAAATCGAATATTGTATTGACTGTAGAGGCCAATGTGTGTAATTCTGACAAGTCAGGTTTTAATTTGGAGATTCATTCAGGACGAACGTTATTCTTCGGAGGAACACCAAAAATTGAAATTTTAGCAAGATCCCTGAATGCCTTAACACTTAGCTACACGATACAGATTGTCATATATATGTGTGTGAGAGAGTAGTAGTAGTAGTAGTAGTAGTAGTAGTAGTAATAGTAGAGGGGTTTTGGGCGCACGACAGCAAGGTCTTCAGCGCCCGTTCAGTAACTTAGTGAGACGGGTGTCAAGAAAAATCCCAGAACAGAAATATAAAACGAAACAGAAAACATGGGTAACAATCGTGAGTGACTACTTGCCAGTTTGTGCACAGTCCGACTGCACCACTAAGTAGACTACGACTATCAGTATAGACGGCTAGTTTTGCATCTATGCATTCACACTTCAACATCTGACTTGACGAGCGGAAAATATACATTAATGGCTTGATCTTGCCAGATGTACTTGGACGTACAAGCCATCCTAAGAATATATAGCTCCTAAGAGCTATAATTACTATAATTATTACTTTGCAAATGATGTGGATACTGATGTAACGTTGTTCAGTACAGCGTCTTCAGTCTTCAGGCACCAATAATGTCTGCACTTACAAGACTGCACACACACACACACACACACACACACACACACACAGACTCACACTCACATACACACACACCTGAGTCACATAAGATGTGACACCCCTTTCATTCGAGAACGGTTACACATACCGAAAAGTGGTTTTCTGCAAATAGAGCATGGAGGGGCACGTATTTTTTTTTGTTAATTTTTTTAGCGCTGGTATAAACGGAGCTATAGAACCAAGTACTTTTTTTTAAAACAATAGAACGGTATATGTTTATTTATAACTACATTCGATAGCTCTTGAGAAGACAGTTTCGTTGTTGAAATCTGTCGGAAGAAATTTGAGGTATATCCTAGAATTTGAGAGCACAGTGTCTGGAATCGACATTAGCGGTGCAGATGCTGCCAAGCAGAGCTCCTGTGCCACACTGAGGAAGAACGTCAAAACATTTGCCTGTTTGCTTCCTGCACTGCAGGCCACTCACTCATTTCTGCTTCGTTGCCTGCAGATACGTACACCAATGAGGACACGTTGTATATAATACTTTTATGTAGTGAATGTAGGAGAAATGCCGTAAAAACAATGCAGCGGTATATCGCTACCTATCTGGATCTCCAATATCCGACGCGCCAGGCAATTGCACGAGTTATTAAGACAGTAGGAGAGGCTGCTCGAACGTCAAAAAGAGGAGAGCATGGGAGACTACCAACAGACAGATTACATGAAGAAACTGTTCTGCTTACGACGCTAATGAATCTGCACATTGGCACGAGACACGTTGCCAAGGAATTTGGAATCAGTCATACGAGTGTCATTCCCTTCCTGCATGGAGGTAATTCCAATCCTATAATCTGTTACTACATCTGCCACTCAACTACTGTGATTTCCAACGTCGTACAGAGTTCTGTTGGATTGCTCTTCAGCAACTAGGACACGACCCTACGACTTTCTATCGTGCGTTCTTTACTGATGAAGCAACGTTTACTAACTACGCTGATGTAAATGGTGGGTGGGTTGTTTGGCGAGGAGACCAGACAGCGAGGTCATCGGTCTCATAGGATTAGGGGAAGATGGGGAAGAAAGTCGGCCGTGCCCTTTCAAAGAAACCATCCCGGCATTTCCCTGGAGCGACTAAGGGAAATCACGGAAAACTTAAATCAGGATGGGCGGAAGCGGGGTTGAACCATCGTCCTCCGCTAATGTAAGTTTCCATATCATTTACTACTAGGCAGACGAAAATCCACAGTGGCTTCGTCGTGTGATACATTAACGGCCGTAGTGCGTAATCGTATAGCGTGGAATCATAGGAAATTACATTGTGGGGTCTTAATTCATCTCAGGCGTTCTAAACGGACATTCGTACTCACACATTCTGACGAACTTTCTGCCGGTTCTTCTAGAATAGGTACCACTGGATATTCGAGGGTGTAACATGATGGTTGCCCAGCTCACTCGCCCGGGGCTGCAACACAAATACTGAATGAGAACTTTCCTGGACGTTGGACAGGGTGAAATTCTGTTGTAAAATGGCCTGCTAGGTCTCACGATTTGACTGTGCTTGATTTCTTTCGTTGGGGAGCACTCAGAGATGCAGTCTATGACGAAGCCCCAATTAACCCAGACGATATGTGTCGTGAATCGCCAGTGCATACTCTACAATATCATCAACTGTAATTACATTTGTTCATCGTACTTCCGAACGGTGATTGCAACTGTGCCTTTCAGTCCATGGCTGAACATATGCTTAAATATAGGATAAATTTATTTTTTCGTAAGACAAAATTTATGTTATGTGATTTGGGTGGTTACTAAATCATTTTAGTTAATTATTTGTTTCACTTACATGTGTACGAAGTTGCATTGCTGTGTTAAATAAGTCGATAGTGTGTACTGCAAGTAGCTGGTAACACTGTCTTTGAGTATCTAAGTTTTGCCATGAAACGACGTTTTGTTAAGACGAATATTTATTTTGCGCTGTACAGGTGCTCAACAAAGTATTTTAAATAAAATGTTTAGTTCAAGAATGTATCCTATATGATATAATTTAGAGCGGTGTAGGCAGACAATTGTCCGAGATCATGTATCTACCTTTAAGAAGAACACTTCCACGTACAGGAATAGATTTGTCAAATGTTTCTTCTAACATTAAGATATTTAATACAGTAGTTGCTTTTTGCAACGTATGAGACTCTTTTATTTTTGAAGAATGAGTAGCTACCTTTCTGTTGCAGCTAACATAAATCTTGGAAGATACACAAATGTGAAATTCAAGTAGTTTTCCTAAGCCGATTGTATTTCGATATATAACAATCGTAATTCGTAGGTGAACCTGCATCTAGGTAGTAAGTTGGTTCAAGGACAAATAAAGCTTTATTCTCGTAGCACAGCCGTACATTGCGGTATACAACTATGTCGCCTCATCCGAGACGCCTGTCTGGCAGTGTCTTCACCGCAAATGCTGTTTACGGCCACCGTGTTCTCACATTATAGGATGTTCAAACATGTACGTTTGAAATAACATTGAAACTACGTAACTGGCAGCAGCCTGCAACACATCTGTTAAAATGGAAATGGCATGTGAACGTGTATTTTAATTCGTCGGTTAAGCAGTTTTTCCTGTATTGTATTTTTCTGACTGAGAAAATGTAAACAGTCAATAACACTAAACCAAACCAAAACTGCACGAATTTACGTGACACAAAAACTAAATCTGATGCAGTACTATTGATATGAAATTGCCCCTAGTAATAAAACAATATTTGATCAATTTGAAAATAATGATCCCTGTGGTTAATGAAGGCTATCCATGAAATAATAAAATTTCTTACCTTTATCTGCGCAATGGTACGCTCTTCGCACTGCTCTCTGTTAGTACTTTAAATTGTATAGTTGTATAGTTAGCGAGGCTGTTGCTTAGCATACGTTTCAATTAAGTCGAGTGTGACTCGGACAATAACTTGTTGAGCAAAATAGTTAGTCAACAATGAAATGGATCTGGCAACCGGTACCGACTTGTGGTAAGTAACAGTATGGTACTACCTCTAAAACTTGTGTTCTGACCCTCTGAAAATTGAAAATGCTCACAAGATATATACGTTAACAATTAGCTTTACAAAATCACTGAATGTGAGTGCTATATGTTGTCTCGACTACCATTGCATTGGTAACAAAACAACGTTCTTTACCTTAATTACTTACAATATCGTATCTCGCAAATTAAAATCATTACTGCACATAGCTAGTAAGTATATAGCCAGCACACCTCAGATACAACACGTATGTACACTTGGGAGTCCTCCCTACATCTCTCTATCTATAGTTACTCTAACACATTACCCTTAACACCTGTAACCAGCGATCGCTATTGAGGAGCGACGCTACCATACAGTCGGTACTACATTTTACCGTTTTCTGGTTCAATAAAAAATTTTCTTATAAAATTTTACTCTTTGTGTATACCTTCAATAACCCTGCTGACTCCTTCTGAAGAATTTTGCAGAGTTGTTGTGGAAATTAGCCGTAATTACACAACAAATTCTAGACAAAACGTAAGTTTAGGGTGACAAAAGTTCGGAAACGTAGTATAAGAGAAATAATTAATATAGAAGTACAAATCTTTGGCAGCATCTGGCTCTTTGAAAAACATAGTAGTGCCATGGTTAACTTGTGAATAATTTCCGTTAACCATCTAACGTCTGCGGTTAGCAATCATGAATGTACAAACAGTAAGGTATGATAGTGCTCATCTGCACTACGAAACAATAAAATGTAGCCTGATATTTACGAAAAATACAATAGTATGAGCAACTCGCTGTCTACAAAGTACATGGCAATAAAAACTACATGAGTTGTACCATTCAGAGTTGCAGAAAAACATTACTAAGTCTTTACATACTTGTTAAGAAATGTAGTGCTTATGAGCACTAGAATGTGAAATCAAGTGTTCACTTATAATGCTTATTTCCATTGTTATGATTAATCCCAGGAATTGTTACACAAAGCATAGTGTAGCTATATCATGAGTATAAAACATAAAGTAAATAATGAAAAACACAAGGATAAAATCATGGTTGAGGTAAAGTTAAAATCTCAGTGGTCTGCAAATCGAGGATCCACAGACACTGGTTGATATTCTTCATCAGAGGATAATATTTTTAAGTCATATTATCTTGAATATTGTTGAACATCACTAGGTATGTGGAAGTAGTGAGATTTGGCATTGACCAATCTCATTGTTGGCAGCGGTAGATGTGGTACGCAATGACAACTAAATCAATTATATATTAAGTCCTACCTACAGCAATCGTCAACACAATGTATGGTATCATTACAGCTCTCTCGTATGTTGTGTGTTATCGTCTACTTCAGTAAGCCTGCATATATTCATATTTTTGCAGACAAGTAAACAGCTGTATGTTTCATGACAATCTCAGTGGATCAGGTAGAAAAGGACAAATGCATAAACAGAAAATGGGACTTGAAGTGGCATAAATGCTTTGAAGATTGCAAAGTATGACAGTGGTGGATATAAATACAAAATCCTAAACTTACGCAGGTAACAGCTGCATTACTTACGGCTGTGCCATCAATATATAAGTGAGAAATTATGTTCATATGTCAGAATTTTACAATGGTACATAGAGTATGCTTTATACTCATAGTTTAGGAGTTGTAGTAGTAAGCTAGTCAGAAATACTTTTACTGGTAGTGACTGTCTGCAGAACATCAGTAGTTACATATAAAATAACATTGCCTGTGCCAGTAAGTAGACTTGAAAACGTAATATATACAGGCAATCTAAAAATGAATGGCTGATCACTGATTTGAACCGTACTCCTACCAGATGCGAATCTAGTGTATTAACCACTGCACCACTTCAGTCGGATCAAAGATTTTAAGAGAATTGCAGAGCTCGAGAGGAGTAGAAATCAATGTAACCTTACATTACGGACTGTATTTGTGGACAACAGCCATGGGATTTAATGCTGATATTCACGCTAATAATAATTTTGGTTTATTATAGATTTTCTCCTTGATATGTGGGAATTTCAAGTTTGTTCTTTAATGAGTGGTAATCGTTCATATGTTATTGCCTTAGTGAGACGGACTGAAATGATTATCGACAAGTAAAGGTCATGGGGCGCAATTGCTGTTGATTTTTCCTTTAATTATGGAGAAGGGTTCTCTGCAGCGGACAGAGAACTGCCACTTATTACATCAAGTAGAAAAATTGTCAGGCGGAATTGAACACATCTTTATGATGAAAGAGATGTTGGATAAACGTTGAGGTTCATGGGAACATAAGGGAACAGGTACATGGGGTTAGGGATATGGGAACATAAGGTTTTGGGACATCAGCTTTGTGTTGGAGGTAAAGGAATGATAATAGGACAGACCCCGCTCTGTTTCCAGGTACAGCAATGTGAAAGGGCAGGGGGAGGACTGGAAAAATTAGTATTATCATGTTGGAATAGATAGTGTACCAAATATGTGAGTTAATTGTACGTAGCTAAATGGGAACGAAACCCAGCCCTAAGCTATGCTTCCAAATACCGAAGTGCACCACATAACAAACTGAAACGGTCTCATCTTTGAAACCTCATCAATTTCTTACACGGTAATACAGAAGTTAGAAATGCGGTATGAAGGTGCTTGCAACCATCCTTCGTAATGCTGCAAAATGTGACACCAAGCGATATTACCCTCAGCCTCGGCGAAGCTCCGAAAAATCAAGATTTAGAGCTGCAAAAAGAAAAAAGAAAAAGAAAAAATGTCAAAAATCATAAGTTCATGCGAGGTGTACAGTCTGTCAAACGATACAGTAGACATGTCACACATAACCTTACCGACATTTTACCCCTTCTCTTGACGCCTCTGTGACGACGGAACTCAGAACTGAGACATACAGTGTTCAAATCATGGGTATTTCCGATAGGTGGCCAACGAAACCTACTGCACACACCACTGCTCAGAATCGATAAGAGAAGGCCTCAGAGGCTATTATAATTTAATCCTTTATATTTTAGTGCCTTAGTGAGGGGGATTGAAACGATTATTGACAGGTAAGGGTCAAGGGGCGGAATCTCTGTTGATTTTCCCTTTAATTATGGAGAAGGGCTCTGTTTCACAGAGGAAGACTGCATTGTAGTTTCCTCTCTGGATTGTCGCACAGATGACAAAATAGTAGATATCGAAATAAACGACAAAGGGATAGAGAAACAATTAAAATCGCCCTAAAGAGGAAAGGCCGCTTCACCTGATGGGATACCAGTTTGATTCTACACAGAGTACTTGGAGGAACTTGCGCCCCCCCCCCCCCCCCCTTTCTTGCAGCGGTGTACCGTAGGTCTCTAGAAGAGCGTAGCGTTTCAAAGAAGGATTAAAAAAGGGCACAGGTCATCCCCGTTTTTAAGAAGGGACGTCGAACAGATGTGCAGTACTATAGACCTATATCTCTAACGTCGATCAGTTGTAGAATTTTGGAACACGTATTATGGTCGAGTATAATGACTTTTCTGGAGACTAGAAATCTACTCCGCAGGAATCAGCATGGGTTTAGAAAAAGACGATCGTGTGAAATCCAGCTCGTGCTATTCGTCCACCAGACTCAGAGGGCCATAGACAAGGGTTCCCAGGTAGATGCCGTGTTTCTTGACTTCCGCAAAGCGTTTGCTACAGTTCCCCACAGTCGTTTAATGAACAAAGTAAGAGCATATGGATTATCAGACTAATTGTGTGATTGGATTGAAGAGTTTCTAGATAACAGATCGCAGCATGTCATTCTCAATGGAGAGAAGTATTCCGAAGTAAGAGTGATTTCAGGTGTGCCGCAGAGGAGTATCGTAGGACCGCTGCTATCCACAACAAACAAAAACGACCTTGTGGATAACATAGGAAGTTCACTGAGGCTTTTTGCGAATGATGCTGTGGTATAACGAGAGGTTGTAACAATGGAAAACTGTACTGAAATGCAGGAGTATCTGCAACGAATTTACGCATGGTGCAGGGAATGGCAACTGAATCTCAATGTAGACGAGTGTAATGTGCTGCGAATAAATAGAAAGAAAGATCCTTTATCATTTAGCTACAATATAGCAGGTCATCAACTGGAAGCAGTTAATTCCATAAATTATCTGCAGCAGGCATTAGGAGCGATTTAAATTGGAATGATCATATAAAGTTGATCGTCGGTAAAGCAGATGCCACACTGAGAGTCAAGGAAGAATCCTAAGGAAACGCAATCCGAAAACAAAGAAAGTAGGTTACAGTACGCTTGTTCGCCCACTGCTTGAATACTGCTCAACAGTGTGGAATCCGTACCAGATAGGGTTGATAGAAGAGATAGAGAAGATCCAACGGAGAGCAGCGCGCTTCGTTACAGGATCATTTAGTAATCGCGAAAGCGTCGCGGAGATGATAGATAAACTCCAGTGGAAGACTCTGCAGGAGAGACGCTCAGTAGCTCGATACGGGCTTTTGTTAAAGTTTCGAGAACATATCTTCACCGAAGAGTCAAGCAGTATATTGCTCCCTCCTACGTATATCTCGCGAAGAGAAATTGAGGATAAAATCAGAGAGATTAGAGCCCACACAGAGGCATACCGACTATCTTTCTTTCTACAAACAATACGAGATTGGAATCGAAGGGAGAACCAATAGAGGTACTCAAAGTACCCTCAGCTACACACCGTCAGGTTGCTTGCGGAATATGGATGTAGATGTAGATGTAGATAAAGGGCGTGACTAAAACCGCTCCTTCCCCTGAGCCCTTAATTTCCATACATTTCGCTATTGGCAACGACAGTTTACAGTGCGAAGAGCAACAGGACGATGTTCCTGACAAACGTGAACACTGTTCACACTCAATGTACGATTCAATCCTTCTCTGTGGAAATTGTGGGCAGCAACCTCATTCAGCAACATCTCTCTTTAATGTAGTGTCACATGACCACAATTTTTGGCCTGGTGTACGGGATGGGTACACCGGCTATCGTTCAAAACAGTTCGACGAAATCTGAACGTAATGCAAAACGTTTTTCTTGCCACATCGTGTGGCACTTGTGACGTTGCCACATACGTAAATAAAAGGGCAATACACTTAGTGCCGATCTCACACCTTTGTTGAGTGCTTTAAATATGTCCCTGTACAAGGATACCCCACTACCAACCCCTGCTCTCCGTTGGGTTAGACAACTCGCCCGACTCACTCATATTTCGCATATAGACAGCTGGTGTGCAGTGGGTAGCCTAATTCGCTGGTGGGTAGGGATTGTTGTATATGTGTATCTGTAGAGTGACATTTAAGTGCTCAACGAAAGTGCCCTGGTGGCACAGAGGGTATTGTTGAATCACCATTTTATTTATGTGCGTATCATGTCATCCTCCTCCCCCACCGGTTGCACACGGCACTTGAAGGTACTAGGAAAGAGGGATGAAAATGCATGAACAATCTTTTCGGTTCGATATCACGAACAGATTTCATCATATCGGTTTGAGCGGTCCCCAGTGGGTCTACCCATAAAAGCAGAGTAAAATTTGCGATGATGCTACACTCATAGTGAGATCGCATGTAATCAGGTTGCAACCCCACATTGTCTTCAGAGGACAGTTCAATCGTCCAGGGAGTGTGAACATTGTCCAGGGGTGTCAAGAATGCCGTTCTACTGCTAGTCACATTGCAAACTGTCGTTTTCGATTATGAAATGTGAGAAAATAGAAAATTTTCATGTCGATTCTGAGCAGTAGTGTATCCGAAATGTATTCTCCGAACACCCATAAATAACAATCGTGATTTCAATGCTTGGTGTCACGGCTGTGGCCTCCGTCGCAAAGGTTTGAAAGGAATAGGTAAGATGTGGGTAAGAAGACGAGTGACGACTTTGCCATGGTGTTGGGAAGAATTGTGGCAAAATGTGATGAAAATGTGACGTTATTAACCTACCTTACATACTACATGAATTTAAGAGCTCTGGTCTTTATTTTTATTTTGTTTATGTATTTATTTTGACTCCCTGTTTCAAGGGTCATAGAGCCCGAGTGACACGACGCAGAGCGTCATGCTTTTGCACCGTTACAGAAGATTGTAAACATCTTCAAGCAAAATTTCTAAATTCTGCGCCGTATTGGGAGAAAATTATAGGGTTTCGGTAAAGTAACCCTTTAATTTTGTTGTGTAGTGCAGTTATGACGAAGTAACTGTCAGCAAGAAAAATTTTATAAACCAGAAATTACATATAATACTGCGACCCAGGTGTGCTGTCTCAGAAATTTCTTCATCAAATAATCGCGTATGTATGATACTTGCGGTCTTCTTATTATGAGGAATGCCCTCCTTGCCCGTGGCTTGTCTGCTTCGTTTATCCTTAATACTTTGTTCATCATCCCTTATTTAGCCTCCTAGATAGAAGACTTCCTTAATTTCGTCTACTCCATGGTCCCCAATATCGATTTTACATTCATCGATCCTCCTCATTACTGCTGTCTTTATTTGTTTAGCTCTCGGATCATATTCTATGCTCATTGCACTGGTCATCCCATTCAGTACGAACAGTCATTCTTGTTCACTTGGACAGGCATGCCATCAGCGAATTTTACAACTGATGTACTTTCACCCAAAATTTTAACCCCACTTGAAAAACACTTTTTTCTAAATTTACATAACTGCAACATTAGGAGAAAGACTGCAGCCTTACGACGCCCTTCACTCTCTAGGTTTTTCGAAGGTGCGATATTAATTTAACAATCTGTCAATGATGCAACTTAGTATAATATAACAACCGCGACATGGAGGCAACCCACATTCAGGATGTTTAGTTCATGCAGAAATGGTACGTTTCAGTGCAGCATATTGACGTTTGTACAACTCTTAATACCACATAACCTTGTAATAATTCATCCTCGTATTTTTTGCCAGTTATTTTCGTTATGTCAGGCTAACGAGTACGTTTACAAGTGTCTGTGTTTGGAAACAAAAACCTATCAGAACCGCATAATTCTCGCTTTAAAATACTGCGTACAGCTGAAGAATGATCAGATTAAATATCTCAGGGTTTTCTGGCTCTTATTAAAAAATAAATTAACGGAAGGACACCATTATAGCCCGATCATTCTTTTCCGAACAGTCCGCCGCCAACCTCGCCTTTTTCTTCTGAAGCATGTATAAATCAAGCAACGTAAATGGAAGAAATGTTTATTAGACAAGTGGTGGCTAGAATTAATTATGGATTCGACGCAATATACAGATATAAATGGCCTTCATCCGCCAAACATTTGAGAACTACTCAACTTCAATCTGCTCAGCTTCAGCTCCCAAGAACAAGAGACTATTTAACCAGAAGATGGCTTCAAATTCGTGACATGTATAGTTCATCGTAGTGTTGATGTTTCAAATAGATTCTTTGCGTACTTGCCAAATAGTGTTTCTCACTAGACAGCTTCATTTTCATAGAAAGGAAATTATTTTCTCTTTTTTATATTACCACACTGAAAACTCTGCAAATGGAGTATTACGCCAGTTTCCGCATAAACTCCTGTAGGTTTCAACATAGAAAATGGTCTCTGAACTGAAAAATTGGATAATGTCACCGAAATTATGCAGTTGTGTTCTCGTTGTGGATCTTGCTCTAACACTCTCGGAAGTACATCCACTCGAGGACGCTGTTCAGATTCCGTGGCACTTATCAGATAGCTACCCGTCCAAAATATAGCATATAGAAGGTACCTTTGGTGTGCAGCCAAGGACTGGTGTATAGTGCGTCTTTGCACCTCACCAGTGACTCATACTTCGACTAAAAGTAAATGGTTTGAAAATCGTTTTCTAATGACTTGCTTTCATCACACCACTGCCGCTAGATGCTTGCGTGTCGGGTTCGGTTACCGGTCAGGTCGAAGGGTTTTTTCTGCAAGGGGACTGGGTGTTTCTGTTAACTTCATTTCATCATCATCGAAGCAGAAGTCGCCGAGGTGACGCCAAATACAAGGACTGTCGCTAGGCACAGAACGAACATTGAAGGTCTCCCCGGCAGTAACACCACAAGATCATTTCAAATCCATTTCCCCACACTCTCGCCGTTTTCATTATAGTAGTGACACCGTACGGGGTGTTACGTGTATAAGTTCAGATATTGTGATCGTTATCACCTTAACACATATTCACATCAATGTACTGGTTGCTTTTGCCATTGGTCTATCAGACCAATTCTCACAAACACATAACACAAATTGCTACCCGATGTTTCCTGCACATCGTAGCTGCGCCACCAAGTGGGCAGAAGGTTCACTATAGACTAACTGTATTGCAGTCACGTGTCCACACTTCAACACCTCACCTGCTGCCCAGGGGAAAATAAACTTTAATCGCGTGCCCTTGCCACGTGTACTTGAAGGTACGAAATAACCCAAAACTTGCTACTCCTAATAGCTATTATTAATAGTCTGCAAATGAAGTGACACTGATGTAGCGTTGTCCAGTACACAGTCCTCGCTCAACAGTAAAAATATCTGTCATTATAACCCCAACCACCTGCACGTTTTATACTGGAATAGTTAGAAAACCTGTAATGGATTGTGCTTCTATTCGATTAAAGGCATGCACTTCGCTTCACAGAGATTAAATTGTTACTATATTGGTCAGTAATGTAACAGGACGTTTATGCTCTTACGTTTGTAGTTTGAATTATTTTAACTTCTGAAAGATATACAGTTTGTACTTGTACCTCCTCTGATTGTGTGAAACCCTTCTTGGAGAATCCAGACGCCGAAATCACCATCGCATGTTGTTTCCTCTCTACAAATCCTTAGTCGCATCCACTTACCAGACTATGAAACCTGCCGAGATAAATGCCCGTCCTATACCTACTCTAAGACTTAGTTCGGAACCTCTTTCTCATCACCCTTCCAAATCCCCCAACCTGGTATTCAGATACGTAAACCCCATAGCATATTACCCAAAAACCTATAAAACCCAGAATACTATTATCACTGGCACACTATATAGCTCATCACTTCTTTTCTTCCTTGTGTAAATATTTCAAACACTCAAAAATCAATCTTCTATCATTTAATCAATGTAGTTCACCAACTGCATTTTATTTTCTGAACACATTCATTTTTAACGCCATGTACAATCTGTTGCTAGGTTTTTATTTTTAAAATCGTTTGACTGAAGAGTGGCAAACTGAAATCCTTCAGAGTCCAGTCTCCACGCAGTGGGATACGGGGAACGAAGTAACATGAGAGAAAAGTAATTATCTGAGTAAAATACATTTATTTATAGAACACCTTTTTAAATTAGACTAAAATTATAAATAATTTTTAACCCCATACAGATTCCCAACCCCTTATATACAGTCCTGAAATGTGTGATTGTGGCTTTTTAATTGATACAAGAATATTTTGGACACGTATTAGGTAAAACATGTAATGCATGAAACAGATGATAGTCGAGAGGAGAACTATTCATGTATTTCAAAGCGTCCCACATTTCCGTTATAAATCTTACCAGTATTGTCATAGGTATAAAAAATATCCAATCATTATTTTAAGAACTATCTGTATGGTCTAGAATAAATTATCTTATTCTTTTACCCCAGTTAAAAAACGTGTTTTATTAAAGATATATTCCCTTAAATAATTATTTTCTGCCTTTTATACTTGTTTGTATGAAATGTCTTAAAGCATTTTAAACATTTTGATGATATTAAATTTATTATTAAAATAATTAAATATGTACATTATGTTAGGCATACAAATACAGATAATTTTTATCGGTGACAGAGGGTGGTATACTGAATAATACTAAGTCATTACTTCCTTTACTGCAGACTAATATCTATTAGGAGTAGTACATTATTAGGTTGGTTAGTATCTCAAACTACATGTAGCAAAAGCTAGACATTGATGCTTACTTTCCCCTGAGCAGCAGATCAAGTGGTGAAATTTGGACAGGCGAATCCAAAATGGTTAGTCAGTACTGACAGGCATAGTCCACGTAGTGGTATAGTTGCGACTATGCAGAAAACATGAGGTAGGAAATTACCTGGTGGGAAGATAGGAACGATTGACACATGTAAGGGGGTACATATTAAGATACCAATGATCACAATACATGCACTTATAACGCTAACACCCCATTTATGTACAATCCTCTTACCTGTAGCTTTTCCAGTGTTCACATACTACACATATATCCTCCTGTCTCTCTCTTTATCAATCTCTTCTTCCCCTCTTTCTTCTCATCTCTACCAGTCCACTTGCATCCCACCTGCAACGCATTCCAATACTAACTGCACAACACTCGAGTGCTGCAAGGCAGCCAAGATGTCAGGTGTTACCAGTCTTTTCAACCGCTCCCTGCACCTGTCAGATCAACAAGAAAGTGAGTTAGTACTGCATTGCCATTCAGCTCTGAGCTATGTTTCGAATTTGAAGCCTAGGGTCATTGGACTGTTATTTTAAAATCAACTGCAAATGCTATGCTGTCAGCGTGACAAAAGAGCAACCTAATAGCAATGTGTTAGAAATATTGCTTCCTCAACAAGGATGTATGAAACATATGCTATATGCGTTTTTACTGTTATGTACTTGACTGAGGTGTGTATTTTTATATATTTACATTAAAACTACAGCCTACATAGGAGAATTAGTTACTGCAAAAAATTGGTGCTTTGGTACTGTGAATGCAAAAGACTATAATGCTTATTTCGTATTTTCTATACGCCACTGTGTACCGAATCTCTATAGAAAGTGCGTACGTTTTTGTTCGCAGGACGAGCTTGGCGACCCCAGGGAGCACCACCAGCTGGAGCTGCAGTCGGAGCCACAGGACTGGGCACCCCTGCGCAGCCTCCATCTGGCCCATAAGTACTGAATGAGTGGGGCACTGCAGAGCCTCCACCTGTCCCCCAAGTACGGAACGAGTGGGGGGCCACTCCGCCCTGCCGCCTCGCCATGTCAAGTGCCTTAACCCAACAAGCCACCCGCCCCCTAAGCTGCCACCGAACAGGCTGGCTGAGCTGCTACTGGCCCTAACTGATACGACTGTTGCTGCTAATTCAGTCTAAGTGGGAAATCTTCAGTTATCCTGGATCATATTTTTTTTTCCTGTCCAACGTACGACGAACTGAACAGCTTATCATATTCTAAGTAAGACGTCATAATACGAATGTTCATTATTAATTGCGTTTCACCATTGTTTATATATGTAACAATATATCAATAGTATAAATGTTCTGCTTAGCGAAGTGAAAGACATCGCCCCATCTGTTGAATACCTGTTACCATTTCTACTGTTTTCCTAAAATACATTGCAAAGAAGTATGTAACGAAGAGTGGAAATATATGTTGTGCTGCATTATGTGGAGTAATTATTGTAATAGAAATTATCAAACACCTTCAAAGCAAGTTTCTCTATCAACAACGTCTAATTACCTGCAGAGATGAAATAACAAATTCGCCTCCAATTTAAAGTAACGAGGTATTACTTCGGTTTCGCTGATTGACAAGAAGAGATGTAAGACTCCTTATGTCCATGACCACACAGCTTTCCTGTAGGGGTAAGCAATTGACTGTAAATGGTCTTACGTAGTTCTGGATCTGTGAATTCAGAGCACCAATTGCTGAGAAATCTTACTCTTTTTTTTTGGAGTCTCATACTACTAATGACAGATTTTGTCTATTACTTCTATCCATCAACATGTTTTCATGAACTTTAGAATACAGCGCACAATAATCCTTAAGGATCTGAGAATCATAAGTGAAGAAAATGAGTATGGTTTTGTATGAATAACCATAGACTGGCACCTTAATTCGTTTAATCACACATATATTGAGAATTAACAGAAGAAAAGAAATAACTGCGTATTTTCATACACAAATAATTTAGAACTGATCTCTTGTTCTTAAGGGCGTCATATTGGTCATAAGTAGAATTAAAATATCCTTTCATTAGTATCTAGAAACGGAAACTATTAATGCAATTGCATGACTTTTGCTATGTTTGCCACATCACTGTTGACGCCACAAAGCTTTTCCATGTGTACCCGTTCGCATACTTCATGAATGGAAGACATGATTCAGTATCTTGTGCATGGTGTCCACTGCTACCGCATACAGTAACACTTTCAAATGTATTCACTGCCTGAAATCCAGAGGATCCAACAGCACTCATGGGACACCCGTGAGACTGTCCTGAAAGGACTAAAGCTATCGAGTTCTTGATTCACGGCTGTGTACGATGTGTTGTAACCACATGGATCAGCGTCTGAAGTTTCAACTGATGCACTGATATCGTAAGACTAAATTACCCTTATTTCAAAAAAGCTATTGTTCCTGGATGTTTTGATCAACAGGGCCTACTGTTACCAGTAAGACGATGGGACACTTACCGGGAACAGTGTGTGTAGTTTTCGAATGCTATCAACATAAACTGATCTTTCATTTTCCACAGAGGCGAGGCTCTGCCTGTTGTCACAAGACGTGAGAGAAGGGGACCTCGGTGTTGGAGTAACACCACTTTTCGTATCTTCCCTTATAGACGCAACTTTAGGCTAAATTTGACACTGTTGCATACTTCAGGGTTAAATATTTCTGAGGGTTAGTTAAAAGTAGCGTTCAGACAGAAAGCAAATAGTGAACATGAAATGTTAGAAAGGTAAGACACTGAGGGAGACGGGGTTTCTAAAGAGTGAAGTGGAAACGATCCACAAAGATATTTTAGGACTAAGTGAGAAACATCCAGTAAAATATTTCTGAGCTTGTGAGCGCATTGTCAATAAGTAAAAACTACCGGGGTTTCGGTCACTGTTGCAAGTGACCCTGAAGAAGGTGCAACAGTGACAGAACCGTCGGTAGTTTTTACATATTGACAATGCGGTCACAAACCAAGAAATTTTCTATTGTTTGTGACAATGGCCGCGGAAGCCTATGTCTGTCTGTAAGTGACATACTGTTCGTAAAGAGGGAGAACATTCCTGTGGCGATCGTATGATTTTTCATACTGGGCCAGACAACAGCAGTGCAAGAGCGTGAGTAATAACAATAAAGGAAATTAACGACAAAGTAATGGTTACATTGTTGGTGAAAACTGACACTGTAATCCTAGAGGTAAACACACAAATCATAGATGTGCATTACAGTGAAAGTGAAATGGTGTTAAAACAATTAATGAATGTATAATGCGAAGGCAAATACAATTTTCACTGAAGGTAGGTGATACACTAGCGGAAAAATTCGAGCAGTGCGAGCGTATTGAGAGGGTAGAAAGGTTAATAGATTTCTATGTTCTCTCCAGCTCTGACAACTAATTATATGTGGACATATCAATTAAGTGAACAGATTTTGGTAATATAGTGACTTGACAGTTATTACATTCATCAGTCTTAACCCCTAGCTCTCATTGAAGATCTAATGTTCTATTTCGCGATGCCAATATCTTTACTTGAACAACGCACCATGAAACAAACCACTGACTATCCTTTGGCTGACAGAAACGAATTTTTTTTTTTCAGCTGGTTAACCATAATCCGACCGGGAAATCCAGCGAGCGAGTCCGTTTGGCAACTGCAAGATACAATTAGGTAATGGTGCAAATGATCTGTTTTCTCATCGATGTCCAAATTAGTGGACATTTTCAACTAGTCTCTGACCTCCAGTACCCTCTCAACACCTGGAAGTAGGGGCTCATGAAATCATTACTTAAAAAAAGAAGTCTTCCAGGCAACCTTCCGACTTCAGGCCCATTTACATCCTACCAGCATTATCCAAGGCGTTAGATCACATAGTCCAAGAACAGCTTACTAGTTATTTAACATGAAATAACCTTTCAGATGAATACCAGTCTGTTTCCCATCAGAATCTCAACCACGACGACTGCTCTTATTAAAATGAGTGACGAAATGAAACAAGTTATAAACAAACAAGAGATGAGTATTATGTAATTTTTGAATTTCAGCAAAGCTGTCGACACTGTTGGCTTTGACATTATTCTTGCTAAACACATAAATCAACATTTTTTTTCTGTAAGTACTGTAAAATGGTTCCTCTCAGCTTTTGCACAGTGTGTAATGGTTGGAATACAAGGATCAGTACCAGGCTTATTACTTTCTTCATTATATGTTAATGATATGTTAACTATTCTGTCCCACAAGATCATCTATACACTGACGAGATTAAGTTATTTCTAAGTACAAGTCCAACATACCTGTGTACCGACAACCAACATGTTAAAACTAATTTACTTGATGTACCATCTTTGGTGTGGAACCCTGCCGCTTTGAAACTTCACCCGTCTAAAACGCAAACAATCTTAGGCGCTAACAAAAGACTTATTACCACAGAATCCAGAGAATCCCTTCCACCCTGAATCCTAAACGGCACAGACATAACCTTTCCATTTTTTGCAAAGAACCTGGCGACAATTCTGGACCATCACATATGCTCGACTGAAAACACAACCGCAGTCTATAAGAAGGCGTCAGCGTCGCTTTATCTACTACATAAATATAAAATAGTAATTCGTTTCGAGCTTGAAAAGAAGCTCGTACAGTCACTAATACTCACCATACCTTACCTTGCTGGCGGTACTCAATAACTTAAGAACGAAAGCTCACTTAGGCTACGACTGGCGATAAATCAATGTGTACGATACATATGTGATGTACGCTATTTCGACCAATCAGTCATGCCTGTGACCAATTATCATCACTACGTGCTGATAAGCGTTAATACTATCTCAGTCTGTTTTTTGCTCTTACGTTCCCTCAGTCATTGCACTCCGTGTTCTGTAAACTACTCTACAAATCATTCCCGTTAATCCCCCTCCCCCACAACTTTTCCATCCTCCATTTCGGCAGAGTTCCTAACTTAAATCCTATTCTTTCCTATAGCCGTTGTCATCGTCATTTTACTCTACCCCTCCCTCTTTATCCCTTCTACTTCAGATAATGTAAAACATGGCTTCAAATGTACTGAACTGGTCTAAAGCTTTCTTAATGCCATTTACTACTACTTTTATTAGTGTCAAATGTTACTATTACTACTACTACTACTACTACTACTACTACTACTACTACTACTACTACTATTATTATTATTATTATTATTATTATTATGAGAGTTCTGGTAATATCTGTTTTGTGTTTTCCTTTGTCAGATGTAACAGAAGGCTATATTGTTCGAATCTATTCAGGCTAGATGAGCAATAAATAAATAAGTAAATGATGCTTATATTGATAGTGGCTATAAATTGTTAGTATTGATATTCCAGCTGAAACGCTGAAACCGAGATATGTTCAAAGAAAAAACTGGGATTGTCTTGGAAGAACGTGCAACGAAACCAGCACGAAGCTTAAGGAAGTGGCAGCTGTTAAAAAAAAAAAAAAAAAAAGAATGATTGTAAAAGAACGTGTAGAAAATGCGGCACGAAAATTGCTAAGCTTCCAAAATGCAGTTGTGAATAACACTGGAGATAATTGAATTAACAATTAAACGGCGAAGAAATGGAAATGTTTAAAGTAAACAGTAAGAAAGGCGGCCGATTACTAATAAAATTACCCGTGCATGTAGAAAAGATGGAGGAAACCTAGGGTTAAATTTTGGTTAGCAAATGAACATGATAATGGCCTAGCTTGCACTAGGACCCATAAACAGGAAGCACAGTAGCTATAGTGGAAAGGGTAATTGTGTAATGGAAATGAAAAAATAAGTCACTAAAAAGGAAAACAGTTCATAAAGACATTTTTAACTGCCTAGAGAAATCAGGGCAATTAGAACTGAGTACAACCTCATCATACTCGGTACGTGTAGGAAAATGTACAATGGAGAAAACAGTAATGAAAGTATTATAAGACTGATATTTTACCTCATATGAACCCTGAAAGTCAGCTAGATTCATCGAATGAGAAATGAAAACGTTCTGCTATAACTCTACTAGAGAACTGTAGATGAATTGATGATGGGAACTGATAAAAACAGAGAAAGGTCTGGATGTGACTATGTAAAGTATACCACTGATATATATTACGCTGCAGCTATGTGGAAGTGAAGAGGATAGATGGAAAGCAAAGAGAAGGGAGAACTGTGACAAATCAAGCTTAAAGCTGATTAGTAGAACAGCTGTTTGCTGTTTCCTATTAAGACGAACGTTACCATCGTTGTAACTTCGATACAGATCAGTAAACATCAAACATTGTTAAGCAGATCATTTAGGCACACATCAAAGTTTACAGTGTCACTGTTAAAATTTCATTGAAGTATTGCGGTCAAAATTACCATTTTAGCGAAATTGTTTTGTTTCAAAAAAGATTTTCTATGCTGAAAATGGAAATCAAAAGAACTTACATCAGCAACTAAAAACTTCATACAGCTTCTGACTGAATAGATCAGAACACGAATTATGTTTATCCCGCAAATAGTGTATGTCGTCGAAATTGTGGTAACTAAAGCGAAACGTTAGAAATAAACTGAAACAGTTACTCAGTGAGAACTATTAGCAGAAGAGTTTTCGACTTACAAACGTTTGGTAATCACTTTACTATAAGGTGTTTCCTATTCTAAGTTGCCATTCTCGATCAGCTGAACTGAACGAAATGCAACCGGTAAGCTTTTCTTTTATTGTGCTACTGCGATTTTCCATAATACATTGATTTCTCTCCAACACTACACATTCTGAAATTATTACAATGATTAGTATTCAACTACTCAGACTACATTTCTACGTGCTCCTTCATATATTCCGATCTCATACATCACTTCTTCTGCGTCAGATGTTCTAACTGTCATGTGTACATTTTGGTGCCAGGCATACGTGTGTCTCTTTGTTCTTCTTCTCTTAGTTTCGCACCCATGTATCAGTTTGGGCATTTATGTTACCCCCTGTCTTCTTACGTGTAGTTTCACTGTAAGTTTCTTCCTTACAACACATCACACATTACGTCTTCCACTTCCATTATCTTCTTAGCTAAAACAATAAGAACAATAAATAAAATTGCCTCAGGCAGCAATTGAGGAGGCCGCTGGCAAAAGAGCTCATGGATTTACGTGCCTCTTGTCCACCCATTGGTTTAAATAATCCCCAACATTTTCGTCCATAATCTCTGCAGTATTTGTTGCAATCAGTTAACTCTGACGTTCAAGACAGCAGTTCGATGGAATCATTGCACAGTTGGCTATTGCTGCATAACGATGGTAGGTAACCTATAGCTACTTTTAATTTAAACCTTCAAGTTTTCTTATCATAGAAGAAGTGACAAAACCAGTGTGGTACCATACTGCATTAATTCACATAATTTTTATCTTGTCTACGATGAAAACACAATTGGCCTACAGCTCAAGAGGTCTGTCCACTGTAGTGAAAGAAAACCAATAAGCAGGCAGTCTTCGATTAAGGAACGTGGAAAAATGTAGCAAGATATACAGGCAAACAAAATTTTCCTGCCTCGAATAATTTAAAACCAGCTAAACAGTTTGAGAGTGTGGAGAGCTGTTACCCCAATTCTGTTACAAGCAGGAAAATTTAAATGCAGAATAGCAATAAAAAGTTTTCAATACTTTAGGATAAGTGAGTCTAAAAATTTTCACAGTACAATGCTAGCTAATTCTATGATATGTAATTAACCAAAAGCTTTAGCTCTAAATACTACAAAGACTCAAACACATTTCAGGGCTTATAGATTACGTCTGCAAAGATAAAAGTCAAAGTTAGTCAGAAATGATTATAAATTTTACTTAAGATGAGTGTTAAGAGGGGGCACTGAATTCAGGGGTAAGTTGTTCTAAAGAAATCTATTGAGGAAGCAAGAGGCACTCAAGCTGACAGGCAATCTAAGTTTGATCAAAATATACAGCCACTGATGATAAACGACTTACAGCCTATAGCTCGCAATAAGTCATTACTATCTACTATTATTTCAATGATACCGATTTAAATGTTAAAAACACTAAATGGAATGTTCAAAAGTATTTTAAGGATCACATTTGGAAAGATGTTACTATGAAATAGGACATATACTTCATATTCTTCAGACAGAACATTAATTCTCATTCGGAAAACATAAAGTTACTCCTGTATACTACGTGAAACAAAACTTGCAATTACTCCGAATGATAGTTGAAAAACTGAATATCTACTTCACAAGAAAAATGTTGACAAATACTTTTAAAGGAAAAGAGCAGTTTTAGATGATGATGAAGACAGTGAGGAATGTAATGTTATAGAATCCGATTATGCCCAAAACTTTCTGGTAGCAAAGCGGAATGTTACCAGACAGTTTCACAAAAAATTTCTGTGGATGAACTTGTTCAGCTTTCATTTTTATAATGACAAGACTACCTACACGTACTGATTCGTGGAAACATAAGCCAGGGAAGCCTTCACCTTCGTTTTATCTTTTCTTTATGACAGTTTTACAAAGGAAATTGAATACAGAGGTTTCAGAAAAATAATTCTATCTAATGCTTCTAGTGGCTAAAATAAAAATAAGGTCACGGCTGCTGTTTTCTCATGCCTTTCACATATGTAGAATGTCACCACCCATCATCTGTTCCCAGCACGTGGTCACTAGTTCTCCCAATGTGATAGAAATTCTAGGATAGTGAAACCGTCTCCAAACAAGAAAACCATTATCAGCATACATCATTCATTCGCTGAACCAATCATTTTACGTTGATCTCAATCTTCAGTGTTGGTTTTAGTGTAGATATCTGAGTTTGGAAAGGACTAATGAATAACTTCGTCCTACAGCCCCCTTTGTCTAAACGAAATCCGATAGAAACTGAGAGTCATGTGCAACTACATTAGAACACAGACAGAGCACTACTTGCTTCAGGAACTTATACGCAAAGCTATCCCCCTTTCACATTTTTACGTGTGTTTGACATACAAATACTGAAATCATTTCATCCTGATGTTACTCCATCTGTGATGGCAAATGCGAAGAAGGTAAAGGATGTTTGAGACTCAAACAACTTCAATGACCAAGAGAGCCACGACGGAAATGAAAGTTGTCTAGTGGAAAAGGAGCCAGCTGCTCCAGGAGCAAAGGAAGTAATATCTGATAATCAACGTGACTTATATGTTTTATAGATATTAACCGGTTACACTGGCACATTGTTTACAGTACTAAAACTTATATAAATAGAGCTCATTTTGAACTTCTATGATAAATTGTATTATCTGAAAAAATATTTTTCTCTTTACATGCTTTTTCATTAATAAATTATTATAATACTTCCAAGGTAGGAAAAAAGCTCATATTTTAAAAACTCCGTCATAATAAAATAACCATTTAAATGTCAACATACTAACTTATCACAATATGGAAGCTTAGAATTCAGGACATGAGAACTGTAGAGAGAAATAAATAAAAGAATTTTAAACCGAAGAAAAATCTTTAACGCTCTTCATCTCGAAATATATTTTCTGTCTATACGCTTTTCTTCCAATCACCACCTCACTCGTGGTGACGCTACTTTTACTGTATGATCCATTTCTAGTGACCACCATATTTCATCCATAGTAAATTATTCTTATCGTGTCATTGTAAGTGTAGAATTTTTGTAGTTAAGGAACATATAAAATACGTTTTTGACAGATATTTTGTCGGTTCAATGTTTTAACAGTTATTTACTACGATGCCCTTTGTTTACAAAGTATATACAGCTTAAAATAGAATATGGCGTTTCAATCTTCGATTGCTATTCTTTATCTTCAATCAATTACCGGTTTCGGGCTATCTGCCCATCTTCAGATCATATGTTGTAGTTAGAGAGTAACAGAACACACGGTTCACTGTCATAAGTAAATTTACTTTACTTATGACAGTGAACCGTGTGTTCTCTACGGACAAGTTACTCTCTAACTACAACATATGATCTGAAGATGGGCAGCTAGCCCGAAACCGGTAATTGATTGAAAATAAGGAATAGCGATCGAAGACTGAAACGACATATTTTATTTAATGAACGATGGCGAGACTCCCAAATAAGACAATCATGTCTAGTTTTGATGTATACAGCTTACCAGAAATGATGTTTCAGTTTGTTTTTCTCATATTTCTTTGAATTTCACCCGACATCTGTGTATGTTTTGTTTTACATATGACTGTCCCTTTTCGTATTTTATAATGTCAACAAAGTTTTCGACAGTGGTATTGGATGAGTCTTTATATAAAATGGATGTTGTAAGTCACAAAGAAATAAGTCTGCTTGCTTTACTGAGATACTGTTTGTTGTGACCTTTGAGTCAGCAATAGGTTTCGTCCTTGAACTGAATTGACAAGGAATCTCAAAATTGAGATACTCAGTAGCAGCGAAGAAACTGTAAAAGTTTCTTCAGTCCACACTTAGAAATATATTACATGCCACTGTAAACTTGTTTGTTCCTGATTTCATATGTATGGCTTAATCCTGCAGAATTAACTGCTACCATCGGTACAGCAAAAAAAGGAAAGAAAGGCAATGAAGTAGCTTACTACCATGCTTTCTCTATACAACTGCTTTTTTGTTAAGCATGAGGATCTGATAATGCTTCTAAATCAGAAATCGATTATGTACTAAAATAATTTAAAATTTCACCAGATATCGAGATATGAGAGGGAAGCAGTGGTTCGGAAGGGAGTGAGGCAGGGTTGTAGCCCATCCCCGATGTTATTCAATCTGTGTATTGAACAAGCAATAAAGGAAACAAAAGAAAAGTTCGGAGTAGGTATTAAAACCCATGGAGAAGAATTCAAAACCTTGAGGTTCGCCGATGACATTGTAATTCTGTCAGAGACAGCAAAGGACTTGGAAGAGCAGTTGAACGGAATGGACAGTGTCTTTAAAGTAGGGTATAAGATGGACATCAACAAAAGCAAAACGAGGATAATAGAATGTAGTCGAATTAAGTCGGGTGATTCTGAGGTAATTAGATTAGGAAATGAAAAGCTTACAATAGTAAAGGAGTTTTGCTATTTGGGGAGCAAAATAACTGATGATGGTCGAAGTTGAGAGGATTATAAACTGTAGACTGGCAATGGCAGGAAAGCGTTTCTGAAGAAGACAAGTTTGTTAACATGGAATATAGATTTAAGTGTCAGAAAGTCTTTTCTCAAATTTTTTATGGAGTGTAGCCATGTACGGAAGTGAAAGGTGGACGATAAATAGTTTAGACAAAAAGAGAATAGAAACTTTCGAATTGTGGTGCTACAGAAGAATGCTAAAGATTAGATGGGTAGATTACATAACTAATTAGGAGGTACTGAATAGAATTGGGGAGAAGAGGTGCTTGTGGAACAACTTGACTAGAAGAAGGGATCGGTTGGTAGGACATCGAGGGATCACCAATTTAGTATTGGAGGGCAGAGTAGAGGGTAAATATCGTAGAGGGACACCAATAGATGAATACACTAAGCAGATTCAGAAGGATGTAGGCTGCAGTAGGTAATGGGAGATGAAGAAGCTTGCACAGGATAGAGTAGCATGGAGAGCTGCATCAAACCAGTCTCCGGACTGAAGATCACAACAGCATCGAATCCTACCATTTTAAAATAAAAGCCATCGATGATATTTTGTGGCATTAAAGCTGAGAGCCACAACGCCGCTCCCCACATGTGCTCAGTTACCAGTTTTAGTATCTCATTACGTCTCAAGCCCCGAGTCACATCTTCAGTGCACCAATTCTACTGTCTTACTTTCCAAGCTTCAAATAAACGTTTCAACATTTCTTCACTCACTAGCAGCCCTGTTAAGTAGCACATTAAAGGTAAAAGCAAGAGCTACATTCCAATTACGATGTGAACGCTATAATATAAAAACGAGTATCAATAAATTTCTGCGGAAAATACACTGACTGGCAAACACAGTGAACCACCCAGAACTGGAGGGCGAAACGAAATTACAATCTTTATCATGATCAGGCAGTAACTTTGTGAACGATTTGTCTCCACTGATTTCTGTTCTGTTATAGCTTTCCTCTCCCCTGCCCACTTGAGATTTACGTTAACCGGTCCATCCATCTCTTCCTAGGTCGCCCAATCGTTTTTTTTTTTTTTTTTTTTTTTTTTTTTGTACCTCCATCTCCAAATACACCAAGTCGGCTGGATTCGCTTCACGTGGTCTAACGCTTCATTCTCGCAGCATTCGTTCTTTCCTCCATAGTAAATGCCACCTGGAGATCGTTTATTACATACATGTTCCTGAGTGTCTCATCTGCTTTTTTTGTAGATCCGACTTAAGAAAGTTCATTTCTCGTGCTTTTGTTTGACCTTCTTCTCTCTTAACTACTGTACATGTCTCCAGACTATACGTCACTACTGGCGGGAGACAGGTTTTATACATGGTCCGTTTATCTCTTAGATGGGCTCCCTTGTCCCACTTTTGGTTTCGTACTTGGTAGAAGATGCTGGTTCCTTTTACTACCCTGTTTAAAATTTCAATTCTGACATTTCCATCCGTTAGTAGGATAATATCCAGAGTGTTAAAACTTTCCAGGCGTTCAACCTTCTCCCCTTCCAATATGATGTTGCAGGTGTGGGTGTCCTTCTCACCTTCATTGTCTCTGTCTTGCTCTTACTCACTATCAACTTAAATTGCTTACATTTTTTACTTTAGTAATCCAATCTTCTCTGAACCTCTAGTACAGTCTCTACTGAAATGTTCGTTACTATACCATGTGAAATTTACAAAGATCTTGACAGTATAAGCTCACTCACATGTATAATGTTACACCATCTCTGTCCGCCATACTCGCTGACGATGATCATCCGTGGTACTGCAGTGCAGTGATTCGCTGCTAAACACGTTCCCGATCGCAGCACTACTCAGAACACAGCTGTTTTTGTTGTGGTGCTGACGGCAGCTCACGTGTGGGACTGTAATTGTCTAGACCAGTTGCTGCTACTCTCCGACCAGTGACGCAGGATGATACAAAATATGACAGAGAGTACTTGTTCTCGGACGGCAATCGCAAATATGAATGCGGTACTGTGTGCTTGGTGAACGATGCACTAGAAGCCAATCCTCCCTAGTTGTGGTCAGACGTGGTTTACTGGGATCTTGACGACAAGGATGTCTGCCCTCGCATTGCAATGCTTTACATTACCAGGCAAATGGCACGTCAGGAAGTTCTACAATGAGGAAAGTGATCCACTAGGACGTCCTCTTCAAATTCTGTCGGTGGTGGTAACGCTGTCTCACACTAGTAGGGTCCATCTCCGTATCCTTGGCAGAAATCACTCAGCATCTGACACGGTTCGCGTCCCTTATAACCCACAAGGTCTTGAAGCAACACCACAAAACCAAAAGTAAACAGCTAACTGATCAAGATATGCAGCACATTCTGTTAAGAGTAGGAATTTTTCAGGATAAAAAAATATATATTAAACCTGAGTGCAGGAGGGTAATAAACCACTAAAAATTGAGAATTTTAGGAGATTGCTCAAAGGCATGAAACGCATATGTGTTTACAATACTTCCGGCTCAAATGGAAAATTCAAAGTATTCATTAATAATGTTACTTCCTCTTTCAAGAATTGTTTTGTCCTAAAGGTAACTAAAATCAAACACTTCTAAACATAAGTCATGAATTACACAAGGAATAAAGATATCATGTTGGACAAAAAGGAGACTGTACCAACTGTCTAGAAACAGCTCTGATGTTAGCATTGTAACGCTTTGCAAATAATACTGCAACATATTGACGCAAAGAATCCAGAATCTAAACAGCTTTATTATGAGCAAAAGGTAATGACATCACACAACAATATAAGTGTTATATGGGATATAGTGAAGTCAGAGACAGTAGGGAAAAAAAAGGAAGAGGAAGAGATAGCTCTACAAATGAATGAGACATTAGTAACAATTGCATATAGTATTGCAATTCACTTAAACAAGTCCTTTGTTTGTGTTACCGATAGCTTGAAGTTACAAGATTCAGTAAAGAGTACAATGGAATCTCTGAGACCAGTTTTTATAATTAATTTCACTAAAATGGAAATGTCACTCATGTCTCCCAAAGAAGTACTATCCATCAGGAAACCCTTAAAATCAAAGTATTCTAGTGGTTATCATAACATATCAACGTAGTTTATCGAAGATACTTCATTTAAGTTGAGTTCTGTCTTAAGATATTTATGCAACAGGCGGTTATCAACGGAACATTTCCAGACTGGCCAAAATTGAGCCTCATTACAGATAGGGTGCTAACGATATATCGTCAAACTATCGACCATTTTCACTTTTGCTGGCTTTTTGAAAAAATATTTAGAAATGGTTGTGTTCAGGCGTCTTCATAAGCATCTAACTGCCAATAAAATATTTTCCAAATCACAACTTGGGTTCCTCATGGGTTTCTAATATAGAGAAGGCTATTTACATATAGAGTGAGAATGTACTTAATTTATTAGGTAACAAAGTAGAGGCAACTGGAGTTTTTGTGACCCATCAAAAACCTCTGACTATGTTAATCACAGCACTCTCTTAAGTAAATTAGCACATTACGGTGACATTGGCAGTAATGGTTTACGTCTTACCCAACTAACAGCAAGCAGAGGGTGTCGTTGCCAAATACCTGTGGAATAATCAATCATTCTTCATCTGATTGGGAATTAATTACATGTGGTATTCTTCAAGTTCCATCGTGGGTCCATTGCTTTTTCTGGGGAACAGTATTGATCTCTCGTCCTTTACACTGTCAGATGCTCAGTGTGTTTTGTTTCCAGATGATGCAAAAAACTCAATAAATTGTAAACCAAGTACAGATTTAGAAATGGCTGTTAATCCAATTTCCACTGACATGAATAAATGGTTTAAAGGTAGCTCAGTGTCATTAATGTTCGAAAAAACTGACTGTCTGCAATTGAGAACCGGGAAGAGATTTCTTTCCATCATGTGTATAACATATAAAGACATGCAGATCCAAGAGGCTGGCAGTGTTAAATTTCTGGGATTACAGCTCGATGACAAATTCATCTTCAAAGGACATACTGCAGAATAGCTGAAGCGGCTAAACAAGTCTATATCTGCAGTGAGAATGATGTCGGATCTGAGAGGTATAAATATAAAAATACTTTTGTACCTTACTTACTTCTATTCTCTTGTGTCACATGGAATCATATTCTAGTGTAACTTGTGATATCGAAAAAAAGCTTTAAGCGTACAAAAGCGTGTAATAAGACTCTTTTGTGGTGAAAATTCAAGAACATCTCGTAGAAACCTGTTTAAGGAACTTGGTATTCCAGCCACTACTTCTCTGTATATTTATTTCTTAAAGAAATTTGTTGCAAGTAATATGTCTCTGTTCCCAACCAATAGCTCAATACTTAGCTTCAAAAATATGAATTAGAACAATCTACATGAAGACCTAAAATCATTTACCTTGGTCCAAAAAGGGGTCCAATATTTGGGACTATATATTTTCCATTAATTGGCAGCGACGATTAAAATATTGGTATCAAATAGAGAATAGTTTAAACAGGGTTTGAAAGACTTTCTGATAGGCAATTCCTTCTACTCTGCGGATAAATATCTTAACAGGGCCTGTTAGTCCAGTTTAAGTAAAAATGACTGTTAGATTGTTATGAGAGTCGAGATTAAAAGTGCATAACTATCTTTCATTCTGAAAGTGTATCAGTTCTGTAAATTTTGGTAGTTCCAGTATATGTGTAACGTATTCACATATTTCGAAAATCTCCTCACGAATGATCAGGATAGTGAATATTGTATTCAAATATTTTATATTTTTTACGTTATACTTTCAGAGTTTCCCTCGCACACAAGAATCATCTCATCTTTGGGCCTATGGAACGAAAAGTAGAGAGTTGCAGCTCTGACCATTTACATATCGGTGTATAATGTGGAGGTATACGAAGTCACAGTGACAACCAACCATGTCTTCTTTGCATGAGCTGTTTTTGTCATACAGTGTTTATTAATCACACAAAAAACATAGTAATTACAACAGAAGGAAAAATTAATACTTCTCAAGAGTATTGCAAAATGAAACTGATGTCAAAATAGCCTATGTACACAAAAAACCGAATACTTTCAAATATCTTTTATAACTGAGGGATTGGCTGGAAAAAACAGCTTAATAACGAAACCAAATAATTTTGCACAACAATGTACATAAAATTTCAGTAACTGGGGTATAGTTAATTAGACAGTTGACACGTTATGGCTCTTAACAATTATTGTAGAGTAAGTGTCAGCGAAATGATGGTCTGCCCTCTAAATGGGAAACCGACGGCACTTATTCAAAATGTCTCAATTTGACAGACGTTTGCCACATGCATCGCGTCCAGTAGTATCTACTAATCTTTCATGGAGCCTTAGAATACACTGATAAGCCAAACATTATGATCACCTTCCTAATATCCGGTGTGTCTACCTGTGGCATGGATAACAGCGGCGACTAATCGTGACATGGAAGCAATGAGGTCTTGGTAGGTTGCTGGAGGGAGTTGGGGTGACATCTGCTGACACATGTCACCAAAGTCCCGTAAATTACAAGGTGGGATGGGACAATGAGCCGCATTTTATCACATCCCAGATGCGTTTGGTCGGGTTCAGATCTGGTGAACTCGCCACTGTGTTCCTCAAAGCACTCCGTCACGCTCCTGCTCTTATGATATATAGCATTATCTTTATGAAAAATACCACTGCCATCTGGAAATATAGACGTCATGAAGGGGTGTACTACAACTAGTATATATCACTCCTTGGCCATTCTGGGGCCTTGCACGAGCTCCACTGGATCCATGGATGCCCATGTGAATGATCCCCAGAGCCAAATGGAGCCACCGCCAGCTTGTCTAAATACCACAAGGTATAGGGATTCATCAAACCATGCAATGCTCTGACACTGCACCAACGTCCAGAACCGATGGTCACATCCCCGTTTCATTCGTAGTTGCCGATGTCGTGGTGTTAACATTGGCACATGCACGAGTCGTGGGCTGCAGAGGCCCATCGTTAGAAGTGTTGTGCAGTGTGTGTTGAGACACACTTGTACTCTGTCCAGCATTAAAGTCTGGTTAGTTCCACAGGGTTCGCTGACTGTCCCTTTTTACCACCCTGCTTAGCCTAGGACATCTGAGATCTGCAAAGAGTGATGGCCGCCAACATACGATGTCTGGGCGTGGTTTGAAGTAGACAGTAAGCACAGCTCTCCTCGAACGCCTAACAAATTGTGCAGTTCCCAAAAGGCTTGTGCTGAGCCTTGAGGCCAACACAGTCTGCCCTCGGTCAAATACAAATAGATCACCCACCTTCCCCATGCTGCACACGGACAGCACACTCACTGACACTACACACACCATGGGTGTGTCTGGCTAGCAGTCATTCCTCACCAGGATGGGTGTATATCCATAGTAGGTCGGTGGCCATAGTGTTCTGGCTGATCTGTGTAAACGGAGTCGTTTAAGAGATGGCTTCATTATGCCGTATCGGCTGCAAGGAGCTCCACCATGCATGGGTAGATCATGCCAGCCGTGGCTAGTCAACCATCTGTTCCAGCCGCTCCTCCTCCATGTGAAATGTCCTGTACCTCGATAACGAGGTTTCTGAAGACGATTTCACAGTTCGCAACAGTCGGCGGTATGAATATAACGTCCGCTGCATCATAACCCTGAGCTCTCATAGACTCGTGTGCCCAGCGAAGAAGGATATCTTGAATGGTGTGGATTACCATTTCCTGATGTGCAGTGCAAGTAGGGAATCTGTGTAGACGAAAAATTTTGAGTGCAAAGTGTCCACTGTTTTAGGGCTCTAGCAGTCTACGCTCCTTCTAAGTTGGTATTCCCTTTTTGCTAGTGTATCCTCTAGTCTTCCCCCAGAGGAAACCATCATGATATTTTGGCAGGGAACTGCAGCTATCACGTGAAGATAACGTCTGCAGGTAACATCGCAGTTGTCCTACAGACTTCCCTGGTTTCCACCAACTGATTAAGAATTGCTGCCATCCTCAGAAACTAGCTTTTTCTGTGTACCGAACCCATCATAGAGGTTTACTGTTCTGTGACCAGTATTTGTGATTTACTTGTCTCATTAGGGCTCAGACACACATGGACTCCGCCCAGTATTAAAGACCAGTGTAGCCGGCACTGTAATTCTGAACGGATGTCCTTACAAAGGTTTTCAAGGAGGTGTTACTTTTCCACCACTCCTCTATATTCCGGTTTGTCACTAAAAGGACGCATGGCCTTTCAAAACCGACGTCGTTCAAGCGCAGTTAAGTAACTTTAAAATGACCTTGGGCCTCAGCAACTCCCAGCTCGACTGTTAGCTGCATCCCCGCGCAACACCCGACGTCAGGTGTGATTCAGTACGATTCCAGTATAGTTCTGTCTCTTGTGGGCGATGAGATGGGTGCCCACTTAAGCGAGATAAACCTTTCCGTCTATCAAGAAGACAAACAGATGCTACAGCTGAGGTCGGAGTTATTCAGCACAGAAACAGCTGTTCTTATGCACTGGAAGGCATCGGACACTTTCCGACATTTGCATTAAACCATTTCTCCTACAGTTTCTTAGTTATATTTCTGTCAGCAACCCGTTGACGCCTTTTAACAGCTAACTTATAATGACAGTTGGGGAACTTTTTTGGATGGTTCAAATGGCTCTGAGCACTATGGAACTTAACTGCTGAAGTCATCAATCCATAAAACTTAGAACTACTTAAACCTAACTAACCGAAGGACATCACACACATCCATGCCCGAGGCAGGATTCGAACCTGCGACCGTAGCGATCGCGCGGTTCCAAACCGTAGCGCCTAGAAATATTTTTTTTTTGGTAAAAGACACAAGATCTAGTATTGTTCACAGTGGCGTTCCATTTTGCAGTGACACTACACCAAGAAATTCGCCACATAAGCAGTAATACAATTAAGACGATACTTTAGACGTGTCAGGTGTGTAAGCTACGTATTAACGATATAGCCTCCAGATAGCATCTTTGTATTTTTTTTTCATTAGTGTTACATCTGTAACATTTATCCTACTCTCATTTCTTTAAAGATTTTTCCTGTTAGTTCTACGTTTCCATAACGTCAGACCACTTTCCTCGGCTTGCCGAGGCGGGATCAAATTTTCATGGTAAATTTATTAACATAATGTGCTCAGTGGCATCAGTGTATGTCATCATAAGATAAAAGATCGCATTTACGAATTTCAGTCACAGAGATCTTTAAAATTCCAGAAGAGTATGGGAATAAGAGCAATTGCTTATTTACATTGTTAGTGTTAATGTATTTTCTTCGTGTTGAAGCAGTAACCAGAAATAGTATTTGTCCACGAGTATTTTCAACGCCTGTTATCAATCAATTCTGTACATGCAAGAAGTCGTCATAATGTGCCAGAAACATGGGTTTATATAAAATTGGACCTCACCTATTTGAAAAGTTTATCTTGTAGTTTCGTATTTACTAAACTAGAGATTCGATATATGGCAGTTCGTTATGCAGTATAGCCCTTGGTCACAGGTATAGTCGAATATCAGGAGGTTTCCAAACTTTGCTAACAGCTGGCGCTAATACCAAACTACAAAACAAGCTGTGGACCTAAATCCGACAAATTGCTGACGGCTCGAAATGAAATTACACTCAAAGCTGGAAAGCCAATAATGCCGCGAGCAACTTATGTCAACCGAAACCAAGCAACAGCATGTGACTCATGGTTATGGCAGCTGTAATTCTGGAACGCCATGAGACTGGTGGTATTGTGTCTCTAGCTCTGAAAGCACTAATTTCGTATTCCGCTACAGAATAATACGGCTCCGAAAGTTTCTGGATTAAATGTTCTTGGCAGCAGGTGTCCAAATAGGGCGATTTTAAGCCTTTTACGTAGTATAACGTTGTCTACACTTTGACAGAATATGCTTCGTAAGAAAAGAAGAAAAAGTTCATTATGTATCAAACGATCTGTCTCAGGATAGTGCTATCAATCATTGTTCTTTCAGTTTGTTTTTAGAGTTGATCGGCGAAGCTTTGTACCTGTACAATTTCGTAATCTTACATAACTGAGGTGATGCAAGCCTCACATTTTTCATTGTAAAACAATGCGACTGAGGAACTGTAAAAACTTACTTTATATTGAACAAGGTCTTGAAAGTCAGGTAAGTTTCAAAATAAACTTTTAAGTGGTTGACAAGCAATATCGAAAAATTATCTGCAAAATCAATTGTTACTACCTACATTTTTATAAAACTGTAGTCGATTTACACAAGTCCTCAAATATTAAATAAATATGTTTCCACGAGTTTACCGAGCACGTATCTAACTGTCGTTTATCTGCAGGCATGGGAACAACAGAAATTACTTTAAAGTCAAACCGAGTGATACCATACCCCACTAATTTCAAAACCAAAATTTCATTTAGTACTTGAATTACATTGGTCATTTCTGTTACAAGTTATGGAAGGCATACTATTCATAACGTCATTAACGTATATAAGCACACAATTTTTTGGCATACGTTTGAGATACAGACAATACTTACGCTTACAAATGCAAAACACAATAGAGAAGTCTACAAAAATGACAACATTCCACTTCAAGAATACTTTCTTCATGCTATAATTTAGCACTGTAAGGAGTCAACTATCAAATTTTTTTCGGTGTTTATTACTTTTTTCTTCTTTACTTAGTTTTCCTTTCTTTGCATTTTCTTTGTGTGATAATGTCCTATGAACTGAAATACACTACGTAGTGAACACTGATAATTTATGTTGGTTTCCGAGTAAGAAATTGCTACAATCGCGGACACTTCTTATGAATAATAAATACAGTAATTCTTTTTCATAGAATTTGAGCGTTGCCAACTAAATAATATATGCTAATTCCGTAGGCGCCCATATGATTACTTCTGGGAGGATTGCTAAGAAAAATTGTATTTAGTTAATTGGTAATTAGTACTTATGCAACTAGTACCACATTTTACAAATTGCAAATTAAATAAAAATCTCGAATTTCTATTCTATTTAAAATTTCATCAGCATTAACAGCGACAGTGGATATTATGCCTGTGGTAATAAAACAGTCACTGAAATACACTGTTGCCAAAAATTAAAGCAACAAACCGCTATTTCCCCGTTTCTTGTCTAATTCGTGATGTAATCAAACAAACTGTCAATAGGTGTCCATACGATCGTGTTCTGCACCGAAGTTCGCATTCCAGTCAACGGATAACCAAGCCAAGGATGACGTCAGGACACCTATCAAACGTGTTACTGTTTGCCTGGTAGTGCCTCATCAACAATTGCTGTGTATCCAGGCGCGGACGATATGGTATGGCAGAGAAGACGCCAACCACACTTCGGAACTGATGAGGGCCGATGGCTTAATGTGAATCGTTTTGTTGTTTTCCGGGTGTGGTGACACTTTACACGGACCGAAAATGTAACCCGAAGACGAGGACAGAGCCGATGATTTGTGACATCCGAAAGACGGGACCGTTATTTGGCTGTAAGGGCACGATAGTATCATCTTAGTACTGAACGGCAACTGGTGTCTAACCCGGTAGCATCCACTGGACGTGTTGTATCGAGGCGAACGGTGTACAGAAGGCTTCGGCAGAATGGCCTTTATTGTAGGAGACCTGCTGCATGTGTACCTCTGACTCGTCTTCACAGAAGGAAACGTCTAGAATGGAGTTGTCAGCGTGGTACTTGGACGGTGGAACAGTGGGCAATGTTCTTTTCACGGATGTACCCCGATATGGTCTGCAGTGTGACTGTCGACGGATTCGCATCAGGAGGGAACGTAGAACTAGATTTCGGGACCGAAAATTTGTGGAAAGGATTCCTGACAGTGTGGGCAGGGATTATGTTAACCACACGAACACCTCTTCACGAAGTTATATGGGTGAATATTCAAGGTTTAACTGCTGTCAGGTATCGGAACGAGGTCTTGGGACCTCATGTGCGGTTTTGCGATGTGCTGATGGTCCAGACTTCTTATTTATGGACGATAATGCTCGACTTCATGTAGTACGGGTGGTTGATGTTTTCTTGGAAACGGCAGATACTGCACCCATGGCGGGCCCTGGTCGCTCTCCCGATTTGGATCCCACAGAGCATATCTGGGATGCACTGGGAGACGGATTGCATACGTCAGCTTCCACCAATCACTCTCCGAGACTTGCCAACAGTCTGAACAGGCGTTATTGCCTCATCGTGAGACTGATGACGTCATTCACAGCACGCTCCGGGGTTATCATGTCTGTATTACTGCCTGAGATGGTCATAACCCATACTGAGCTCATTAACCAGTAGCCAGAACATGTGTGCATATCCGTTAAGTCGGAAAAAGCAAAGAATATTTTTGTCAACCATTAAGCATATTGCAGTTGTTTACGTTTTTGTATTTTTACATTGTTCCTACTTTAGTATCACCTGTGTATACTGTATTGTGGCCAAACAAATACAACCTTGTAAAATTTCCGTTTCTTGCTTTAATTTTGGATATCTGTGTTAAAGGGCACATAACAAAATACGTTATAAATTAATTTAAATTTAGTGCAATTTTTCTTTGATGTTAAAGAATCTACGGTTTGGTAATGGAATTAAAGAAACAGCCAAAGTTTCTTCAGGTTTCTGATGGAAAAAAGTAATAAGTACTGCTACGCCAATATACCTGCCGCTTTGCACAAGAAACAAGCGGTAGACATCGTTTATTTCTGGGAACATTTTCAATGCCTGTATGTCCTTGCTATAGGTAGGATAACACACAACCAGAAGAATAAAATTGTTGCATACGATAGTTGTTTCAGTCGTGTACTCCTGTTCTGTGGATTATATTGTCACTCATATCAATCTGTAAGAAAATCGGGTAGTTTTACACGTAAGGCTTCATGAAAAACTTTAGTGTGGCAAAAGAATAGCGCCACATTCAGGCCCTTTTATATGCTTTCTTCAATATTTCATCTTTAGTGTTACTCGCACTGACAGCGCAGTCTGAAGTGCGAGTGACCAAGCAAATGATTTTTGACTGAGAGAAGAGAGTGATGAACTTTCTGTTTGGTCGGCCATATGTAGAAAAATAGACTACAGAGACCCAGGCCAAAGACTCGTATCTGTAATAACCAGGCACACTGTGTCAATTTAAAAGAGGTGTTCATCATTTCTATCACAATGACAAAGAGAGAGATCTCAGTAAGTTCGAATGAGGCACGATTGGAGCGTACTACATGTCTAGCCACTACATTGAAGATATTGCAGCAGTCAATTATTGTGAAGCAGAATCATCAGTTGAGTACAAAACCCAATCACATCGCACAGCTATTGGATATGAAAGTAAATTGCATTTCAGTGCAACTGCACAAGTAGATATAGGTAACGTCATCTACATTCTGTAAATATGAAAGCATTACTTAGAATTTTTTTTCATATTCATCTCGAATTTTAGTTGTTGTTGTTTGTAAGATTGTAATGTTGTGCGTCGTGTAAGAAGCAAAACATCTACCAGTACTTGCCGGATTCATCAACGGACAGGCGCATCGAGACAGTGGTTTACCGTACCGCGACATCACTGCTACGTTGGTCAGTAACCAATGATTGTCATGCAAATAAGCAGTTGATAAGTTCAGGAGGGCCGTAGACAAAACCATGCAGGACCTCAAACGATGCGACCAATAGCTACCGAGAGGACTCACATTGTTCCCTCTGCTGTACAGGATCCTACAGAAGTTCATATATCTTTAGTCATGAAACGGAATTTGTTGCAAGACTGATATCTACCCTGAGTGTACGACGACATCTATAGCACAATTAGCAAACATTACGGCAGCATCTGTTGAAATTTATCTTCGTGTTGCAGCAGAGGTGTGCCACCAGTGGTTTTCACAATGACGTAGCTGGACAAGTTGTAAAACGCCAACCAAAAGACTAAGCTGTTTGACTTCAATAATATTTTGTACTGGCTGAGAGTCAGATCATTCCCCGAGGACACAGATATGTAAATTATTCTGTTGTGCAATAGATTGAACGATAACAACAGAATGGAAAACGTAAATAAGTCCCATGCGTTGATTCTTACATAAGAAATTAAATGTTTCAAAATTAAAATGTGGTTTCGGCTAACTGTGGAATTAAGTGTCTTAGCTAAATCCGACTCCTGTGTATTACAATCATTTGCCAAAAGCTCATGTATTATCAAGAAAGCAAAATTACACAGTAACGTGAGCAATAACTTGCAAAGTGAGAGGAACTGCCGATTATGCACACAGAAAGACACTTAATCAGAGGTGGACTGGTCTGTCAAAGTCCGCAAGGAAAAAGTGGGACTGAAGTGTACATCGTATCAGTAGGTTATTTTAGAAATTCATAACTGCGGATGATTGTGCAGAAATTAGCCCGATAGTACTGCAAAGGGGTATGAGAACTGCAGGAACATGGATGAGCAGTCGAATCCCTGCCCAGGTGTTACGTCATGAAACCTAATCAAATTTAGAAGCTACGAAAAAGGCCTAACTAAATCCCTTCCCATCTTCCCCACTATGCTCGATAATCTCACCTAACTTGGTGAGTCAAAGCAGTGAGGGGCACCAGCTGCTGATCATCAGCTTCTATCAGATCGGCTGACGTTCAGAAATACTACTTCTGCCTTGCGTCTGAAGTCAGAATTTTGCTTCTCCACATATCCAATACCCAAAGCTCTGTTTCCATGAAGGGCAAAGGTACCGAGCTCGTACCTCGGATCAGCACCCAGTTATAATCTGCCAGAAAGTTTCATATGACGGTATACGCCCTAGCGATCTCTGGAGTCTGGACGTCGGTGTCCCCTGCTCCCATATTTTTAGAGGATCAATCGAAGATGCCACCCAGTTCATACAGCACACCAGGTACAAAACATGCAATTGACTGCAGATACACAGGAAGTTGAGACATGTATTAGCGGCTCGATATTTACATGCGCCAGTATCTCCCGTATTATCAGCATCAGACATTAATCGACTGGTAGAAACGCTGTACCAATTTCGATAAAATTAACGATGTATGAGATGTGTCAATGCATCACGTGACTGATGTCTTTCAACGGTAGTAATACCATGACGCTTTTTAGAGGAATATCAGTCTTGCAGACTGCAGCCAGATCGAGGTGCCCCAGTTGGAGCCTCTGAAGAGAATATACGTTGTTACACAACATTCATTACTGACATACAGACCCAGCCCTCATTCTGTGCTACGGGGCGCGATTGTGTATACAACGCAGTCACCTCTAGTTTGCGTAGAGGGTTTTTGAATGGCAGCCATTACATTTCTGATTTGTTGGTTAGTGGCTGTATACTATCTTCGACGTCTGTGTAATGTTACCTTTGAACAGGATAACGCGACATGGCATGCTGTTTGTGTTGTCACTACTTATCTCAAGATACACTGTTTGATCAAAAGTATCCGGACACCTGGCTGAAAATGACTTAGGAGTTCGTGGCGCCCTCCATCAGTAATGCTGGAATTCAAGATGGTGCTGGCCCACCCTTAGCCTTGATTACAGCTTCCACTCTCGCAGGCATACGTTAAATCAGGTGCTGGAGATCGGCCTTTACGCCTTTGTGCTGTACGTGTCCCTTTACGTTTCCACTTCACTGTCACATCGGAAACAATGGGCCTAGAGATGTTTAGGAGTGTGGAAATCTGCCGCACAGACCATGACACGAGTGACACGCTATCACCTGAAAACGTTCGAAGTCCGTGAGTTCATCGGAGCGCCCCATTCTGATCTCTCACGATGTCTAAAGACTACTAAGGTCGCTTATATGGAGTACCTGGGAGTAGGTGGCAGCAAAAATACACCTAAATATGGAAAACATATTTTTGGAGGGTTGTCCGGATACTTTTGATCACATAGTGTAGGTGGTATTCGTTTGTTGCATGGCCAGAAAGTCCTCTAGATCTCTCATCTTTTGAAAATATCTGACCTTGTATCGCCGAGGAACTGGCATGCCACGATTCCAAAAACAGTGACTCTGGCGTAGAGATGAGGCAACAAGAATCACAAACTCGCATCTGGCACCCAGTCTCCACTGCACTTGGTGCCCAGCTGAGTAGTAGCCACCGTTTCTGCCAAGTGTGACAGCTCTGTGCACTAAATTTTGCACCCTAAACCTTCTACATATTAAATCAAGTGTTCTTCCCACTATGCTGCTTATGCACAACATGTTCAATTTCTTTACTTATTACTCTTTCAGGTCTCTCAATTCTGATTCCAGGAGTGTACTAAGATCTGGGGTTCAGTCCTCAGTCAATGCTAACACTTCTCTTCATTTATCGGTTATTTCACTTCTGACGATGGTTTAATAAAGTGAAAGTGTTTCTAATTGTACCAGATCTATGTAAATTACTGGATAGATATGTTCGAAGGTCAGACAGAAGAGTGTATCGCCACCAACATAAACCTTCTAAGACGCAGAGGTGTTCAGGTCAAGATCTTGGTGGCGGAGAGCTATACACTTTTCCATGAAAGGAATTGTTTCAAAAATGCTAGGACCTTACCATCCCGTTTCTTGTACATTTATGCAGTTCCTGTGCTATCAAAAAGTAAAAACTTAAAACTCTAAACGACACCACTTATATATTGGAGCAACGCTTCTATGCCAAGTCAACTTCCAACACTGCCCTTGCGTTAGCAAGACCAGTCACAGAACCTACTAGTGGCAGATCGTATGAACTCGGCGAGGCTGCTTGTGGGGACAGGCACGTCCATAGTATCTTGCTGCGTCCTTTCCTGCGCCTTTCAGATGATGTTGTATACACTGCACATTGGAAGAGCTGGTCGTGGATTGGCTGGACTCAGGATCTGGGTGAATGGGTGTAACAGGGTGCATTGATTTGAAGTCTGACACGAATTAGTGGTCGAATAGCAGCGTGTATGGTTTACAAAGGGATGCCCTCTTTAAATGTATTAATTTCCTTTGTGGTCATTTAGAAAAGATTGTAACAGTGTCAGTTATCATTCATCTGCACACCATGGAGATTACAGAGGTCGTACACTGGTGGATCGAGCCAAAACAACGACAGTTACATTTAACAAACTTTCTAAAGCGCCACAATTCGACAAATAACGCATTTTCCACCACGATCAATGAGATCTATTCCTGACACGCAACAGCCAAGCTGTGGCGTCCCTTCTCGACTCCCCTTTATTACCTTGACACAGGGTAGGAAACTGCGACCCTGTGTTTCGGCCCAATCAGGGTGCTCCGTTTTGTTGCATATAGGTAAGCTACCTCCTGGCGTCGACCAATGGTCGTCTTCTTACATGGCCGACGTACTACCCCTTCACTGGGTCCACTATTGCAGGACGCCCTGTCCTCCACTTTATTTACCCTCTCTCCCACGCAATACAGTGCCAACATATTGCCCAACACCGAGTAATCTTAGGTATCAGTCACTGAGTACTCCCTGTTAACATAATCACTACAAATCCATCAGGAATGTTGAAGGAATTGAAACAAAGGCAGCCTTTAGAGTATTGAAATCCCAGTAACAGAGTAATGATGTGGTATATATAAAGGCCTGAATAGTTACACTGTTACAAATAAGTAGCTGACATACAACTGACATTTCGTAAGATCACCCATTTTACTAGATTATTTTGTGTGACAAAGCAAAAACTGTGCGTAACACCTGGTACTAAAATCCGGATGCCGATCTTTTGAGGGCATCCTAACACCAACTCAGAAATAAGGCAGACAGCGTACTGACTTTCCACCTATTCTTCTCTGATGCCTTCAAACTGGGCAGTGAGTCTCATAAAATGATGTGGAGCTAACAGATCCAGATACACGGACATACCACATGCGTTTCATCGCCTGCAGCCAACCAATTATCAGATGGAATTATTTTATTTTTTTAGTTAATACTGTGTTGATTTCATGATCACCAATTTCACACGGAGTTTAGGGAACCAGGGCATAGGCCAGTCAATACGCATACAAGATGGCTGGAACTCTATAAACAACATCGAATTATCGCGAGCACTGTATGCGGCATAAGACACCATACACTAGAATAAGACAGGTTTCACATCAGACAGATCAGCAGCACGTAGTAAACGACGCAGACACAATCACAGACAAAGAATCGGATGGTATATCACACACAGGAAGTGAAGACGTGATAATAATATAAATATAGGAAAAGTAAGTGAAGGCTCTAGAACACTAAAGCGAATCAATATGATTATGTAATTCTCTGTATAGTTGTTTGTTGTGCCATTTCACAGCATGTAACACTGTCTGAAGATGTGACATTGCATCTTCTTTCGCTGCATCAGGTGTGACTGGCTCGAAAGTTTACTGAGCACTCGCACTGGCATTTTAAATCAGCTCTCAATCTCCACTGATACTTTAAGTTGCGAAACCCATTATAACCTAAGTAATCAACACATTAATTAAGTATTAACACGGCAAGACAACAGATGTAACCGTACATGCATAAGGTGAAAAGGGAAGACCAGTCACATCATACCCAAGTCAAATTGCCATTTCCTGTTTCTTCCATTAAATCCGCTTTACATTTTAATTTAAAATACATCCACAACCCATTATGTACCTTATTTATTATCACTATATAAGTCAGCAACAAGTTAAAAAGAATTTATAATCGCTTTATAAAATTTTCAGCCAAAAAATGTACTGGTAATAAAACTGAATTTGTATGACATAACATATAAAGTCACACAGTGCAAGACCGGCTATATAATAACAGGTAGCAGGTCTTTACTTGAGAAATAAATAAATAAAATAAAAACCAATACCTTCTCTAGTTTCGACACTCCAGAAATAATGGCTTGCCATTCTTCCAGAATCTGACGCCTAACAGGAAGTGTCCCAAGCAGAGTACAAGTCGTCACAAAGACGAATGGTGGACACAGTCCATATAAATGTTCACGAATAAGTGTACGAATACCTTTGATCCGCCGCGGGTCTTAAGGCGCCATGTCACGGATTGCGAGGCCACTCCCGCCAGAGGTTCGAGTCTCCCTCTGGCATGGGTGTGTGTGTGTTGTTTTTAGCATAAGAGTTTCGCTCAGTTTAAGTAGTGTGTCAGTCTAGATACCGATGAGCTCAGCAGTTTCGTCCCTTTGGAATTCACACACATTTGAACATTTTGAACTTTTGATCAGATACTATACGTAATTTGTGTCGGTGGTCGTATGCCACAGGCAAATGAAGATCTAATTTCCAAAATCATTAGTAACGAATCCCCGAAGGTGATTATAATGATGAGAGGACAAAAATTTTAAAAGTGTTAAAGAACCAAAAGAGGAACACGAAGATTTCTGAAGGCAGTTGCATGCAGACACTGAAAACGTCTATCAGATACACAGGACATATACGTAGGCGATTCGCATTAAATCCTCAAATATTTACTATAATGTAAATTAGAAAGTACGTAAAAATTAGAGATAAATTTTTCCACGTAGTTCTCATTATGTGTAATGCGGCATTCCGTTTCTGAGTTGAAGGGATACGGAATGACAAGAATTACTTTGGTTGAGAATATAGCCACTCGTGCACCGCGGTACAAACATCATCATCGGGTCCAGAATTGTTGCCTCGCAGTGCTCTTTCGAGCAGTCCAGATACACAAAAGTACTCGGGACAACTTCTGGCGAGTACTGCATCTACGGTTGAACAGGCGGTAGTGGAGTAAGCATTGTCACAGTGTCACAAAACGTTTTCAATCAGAAGGCCTGTCATTTACTCTAGACTGCAGGGTGAAGGTGATTTTATAGAGGATTAGAATATGAATTACTTATCACTGTTACTCCCCTTTCGATTTAACGTCCAAAAGTACTCCTTATACTTCCGAAACAGATTGAAATGTCTTTTCCTGCCGACGGCTGAGAGCGTGATGTTTTTGCTTCTAGCGAAATTCTGTGGCCCACTATTTCTTCCGTGATAGTTTCAGGTTGATGGTAGTGCACCCGCGTCCGATTTCCCGTAACAATTCTGGCCACAAGACCATTATCTTTGACCTGGAAGTGGTACAAAAGTCCTCCATAGCAACTAACGCGATGATCACTCAATTCAGCAGTCAACTCAAGTTGTGCCCATAGATGCCCACAGAGAAATCAAGAGGGGACATCTGCCCCCCCCCCCCCCTACACCGTCCTAGAATCTGCAGTACAGAGTTCTGTTGTATAACGGAGTCGATAATCATCAGTTCTGTGAGATATAATGACTTTTTGTACCAGTCAAGGAACTCAGTTCTTGTGGCATGAAACGTACTGAAACTCACCAACTCATTTAAGCAAGAAACAGCTGTTTTAGAATCTTAGCCATTAAATAGGACATTCTCGGCACATTCATAAAAGAGATGACTGCGTACCCATGGTTCACTGTTGCTTCATTCTCGGCACATTCATAAAAGAGATGACTGCGTACCCATGGTTCACTGTTACTTCAAAGGGCTCTGTCGGACCTCGTCTAAAATACTAAGGAATTTATTGTCCGCAGATTCGAGTTGATCATTAAGCAATAAGTTAGGGTATCTTATTTTGTTTCCATAAATTTGAATGTTTTTTAGAATGCCAATCAACTTTCCTTTGTGGGGCCTATGCAAAAGACATACCCTGAAGTGTTCTTAAGTTTGTATATGACTTTTGGTAGGTTTTATATATCACCAGACAGATTTGCCCTTGTATAACTCGGCAGTCCCAGGAAATTTTCATTTCTTTTCGATATGTTTTATATGTAACCAGGTAGATGCGCATTTGATATGCCCAGAAAAATTTGCACTCATACGCAAGGTGTGTTTTATTGGTATTTTTATGTATGACCAGATGGGTATGCACTTACATCCGTCTGGTGGCCTCCTTCCTTTCCCGCCACCCCTCCTATGTTACCATCCATAATGCCAATTCCCACATCTACGCCTCTGCAGGTGTGCCCCAGGCCTCTGTCCTCTCCCCTCTCCTGTACCTCCTGTACACGGCAGATATGCCCCAACCCTCCCCCCCCCCCCCCCCCATCGAGTACACCTCTTACAATATGCCGATGACACGGCATTCCTCGCCCTTGCTCCAAACCCCCAACGGTCCCAACGCTTTCTCCAGAATCACCTTGACCTTTTTGCTGCATGGTGTAACCAGTGGCTTCTGAAAATCAATCCTTCCAAGACCCAGGCAATCATCGTAGGTCGTACCACTCACTCATTCTGGGTCCTGGATTTCTCCCTTACTGTATGCGACCGTCCTGTCTGCCTCACCCCCACCCTCACCTACTTTGGCCTCATCACTGTCAGCTCACCTGGATCCCTCATCTCCGCTCCATCCAATCCAAGGGGCACAACCGCCTCCGACTCCTCAAACTCCTCACTGGCCGGATATGGTTGTTGCACTCCTATACCATCCTCCACGCCTGCAAATCATTAATCTGTCCCATCCTCTGTTATGCCAGTCCCACCTGGATATCTGCCCCCCCACCAAATTCCATAAGTCCCTCCAGATCTTTGAGAGTCATGCACTCCCCCTCGCCTTCCGTATATGCCTCCCGTCCTCCATGCGGATCCTCTATGACCTCATTCCTTTACCCCATCTGCTCCTATTCCTCGATCATATCCGCATCCTCTACACCTCCCGCCGCCTTGATCGCTGTCACCCCTCTCCTCTCCCATCGCCGCCCCTTGCCATGTCTTCACTGTTGTGTCCCCCCTACCCTCCATCTCTACACGCTTCATCTCCTTTCCCAAGGTGGCTTCCATCAACTCCCACTACCGGATGATGCCCTCTCTCCCTCCATTTATCCCTCCTATCAACTCTGATCCTCACTCCTCCTCCTTTCCTCTGTCCTTTTCCTGGGCTCCCTCTCTTCCCCCCGTCCATCCTCTTTTTTCCCACCCCCCTTACCCTACCCCCTTCTCTCCCCCGAGTCCTTTTGCATTTCCCTCCTCTGTTTTTTCTCACTCCCTCTCACGTCTGGCCTGCCCCTCTCCCCCCTTATGAATCGTCTCCCTCCTTGGTTCTCGCCTCTTTCGTTTTTTCCTGTCCTCCCTCCTTGTTTTTCCCCCTCCTCCGGGTCCCCCCCCCCCATCTGCCTTTGGCTCGGGAGTGTCATCTTTGTGCCGCCATTTCCGTGCAGTATTTTATAGTGAGTGTTCCGTGTTGTGTCTTCTGGGAAGTGTTGCAAATGGCCATAATACTGTCGCTGGGTGTAATTTTTTTATGTCTTGCGAACAGAAACCAGACTGTCGCCATGTGTTTTTAATTGTGTGTCTACTATGTTACTTGTCTGATTTCTGTGTATTTTATTAACATTGCCAACCCCTTTGCTTTCTGTTTTAACATTACGCATTTTTCCGCCATTTTACACGGTAAGTCACCGTTTTATCTCCTGTTTTTCTTCTTTCTTTTCTTCTTCCGTTTAGAAAACTCTGTAGGCTGTAGAGCAGTGTACTAAGCTGCTGCCAGCCTGCCCCCTTTGGGTGGAATTGAAAACCAATAAAGAAAAAAAAAAAAAGGTATGCTCTGTGTAACCCTGTAATGTTCTTAAAATTTGAATATACCCTCGGTAGATTTTATAAATCACCATACTGATGTGCTGTGTATAACCCTTCAGCTCCCATAAAGAATCGGTGTATGATCGTATCTTATCAGGTTTTCTTTTAATTCCGCAGTTCTCAAGAAATTTGCATTTGCTTTTCGATATGTCGTATATGTGACCAGGCGGATGTGCAATTGTGTAGGTCTGGAGTTTTCATACGTTTTGTATATGTTTACGTGATACAGCAATCTATAGAATTATGTACTGGCCCTAATGCGGTAGTGATACCCCACACACAAGGCCTGTAATGACGCGAGCTGACATTCATTGGCGCTTCTTCTGCTAGCGCCATCTCACGACGCGGCCTGTATTGTAAGAACAGAGCCGGAGTTGCGGTAGTACCTAGCTTGCTCTAGTATGCGATGGAGACACTTAACATTTATGTCATCTCTCTTGGCCGCCTATGTGCTACCAACGACAATTTTGTAAGGCCTACGTGTAGTAGGCAACTATTAATATCACCATTGTTTGCCTTGATGTTGTAACCTTTATGTGTCCTACGGTATGTAACTAAATTTATATGAGCCGGCCGGTGTTGCCGAGCGGTTCTGGCGCTTCATTCTGGAACCGCGAGTCCGTTACGGTCGTAGGTTCGAATCCTGCCTCAGGCAAGGATGTGTGTGATGTCCTTAGGTTAGTTAGGTTTAAGTAGTTCTAAGTTCTAGGGAGCTGATGACCGCAGAGGTTGAGTCCCATAGTGCTGAGAGCCATTTTTTTTAAATTTATATATATATACATGTTATATAAGTGTAATCCAAGCCAACTTTTATACTGTTTTCTGCCCTGCCTAGATCCGATGATGGCGGCTTTACTTTCGCCGAAACCGATAATCATGGAATAAAAAGAATTCATGAGATCTTGACTACCATTTTATCGTTTTAAAATGATGCTATATGGTTCCAAAGACCTTTTGAAGTCTTAAACATAATATACACATGACCACTGAAGCAACGAATGAAAATTAGGACGAGGGCTGGGACTCGAACCCAGGTCTATTGCTCATTACGCACATGTACTGACCACAATGCCTCCCTGGCACAATGGCTTTGAACAAGTGCATGGACTATTTCAGCATGCCTCCCTTGATGATGATGATGAGTCCCATACTCCGTTTACCGAGCGTAGGGGAGCGACGCGGGAGACCCGCGCCGCCATACTAGGCAAGGTCCTAGTGGAGGTGGTTTGTCATTGCCTTCCTCCGACCGTAATGGGGATGATTGATGATGATGATGAAGACGACACAAACACCCAGTCATCACGAGGCAGGTGAAAAATCCCTGACCCCGCCGGGAATCGAACCCGGGACCCCGTGCTCGGGAAGCGAGAACGCTACCGCGAGACCACGAGCTGCGGACATGCCTCCCTTATCAGTGGGAATTTAGATTAAGGAGGGAGGCATGCTAGGATAGTCGGTGCAGTAGACCTAGGTTCGAGTCCCAGCCTTCGTACAAATTTTCATTCGTCGCTTCAGTCTACACATATACATTGTAGATGTTTGAAACTTCAGAAGTTCACTGGGACTGTATAGTTTCATTTGACATTTTAAATTATTATTTTCCAGTGATACGACTCAGAGCTATTAGCACCGGCACGAGCGCCACCTTACGGGCGCGGGCCAAAGAGTTCTGCTGCGTAGACCCGTTGGGTTTGAAAGTGAAACAGCAGGCACGGATAATGCTCATGGCGGAGCGCACAAAAATTCATTTACCGTCCAGGATATTACACGCATTTCGTGAACACTGAGCACAAATGCGAGATTACGTCCACTGTACGTGTAACGGCACGCGAAGAGATAGGAGCTCCTGCTTCACTGACATTCTTCGGGAGAAAGAGATAGCGCGAGCTAGGCGCGTATTCGCTTAATGAGGGTTTTCACAGCCGGCTCACGGAAGGTGTTTGAAGACGCTGCTTAATCGCGTGCCTCTGCCAGAACAATCAGGTCCGGCTCCACGTCTGCAACAGCAGAAGCGCCTCCAGCCGCGTGTTGAATGCCGATGAGGGGTCGCGTCCACGCAAGGTCGTGAGTGGCTGGCAAGGGGGTGGTGGTGGGGGGGGGGGGGCAGGGCGGGCAGTGGGCTGTTCCGAGCTTCCCCCCACCCCACACCCCAGTGCCGAGGCGCTGCTGCTTGGCATTCCGTGCTGAACTAAGTGTACCGCTGTTTGCGCACGCAGCGTGAAATTAGCTCCTACTGGAACGGGCAAATATTACCGCCTCACTCGGGTGCAGATACTGTCCTCCGTCGTAGCAGGTGTGGCCGAAACACAAATACTATTTCCGGTGTCTTCCCGATATCCAGTTTCTTTCCTAGTTCTAGAAGGGGAGAGGCCGAGTTTAATTTCGTTTATTCTCTCATGCGAAATAATGCGCACCACAAGCTGGAGATGCTCTGAATATTCATGTTTTCTCGCTTAGGGTATGGCGGTGTGGCTCCAAGACAACACACACACACACACACACGCGCACACACACACATACAGACACATATTCAAGCTCACACTCATATAAATACATTACCGTGCTGGTTACATACACACGCAAACAGTGGGAGAGGGGGCAAGTGAGATCGTCTATGAGTAAGAGGGAAGGAGGATAGAGGAAGTGTGAATGTAACAAAGGATGAGTGAGACAAATACACTCCTGGGAATTGAAATAAGAACACCGTGAATTCATTGTCCCAGGAAGGGGAAACTTTATTGACACATTCCTGGGGTCAGATACATCACATGATCACACTGACAGAACCACAGGCACATAGACACAGGCAACAGAGCATGCACAATGTCGGCACTAGTACAGTGTATATCCACCTTTCGCAGCAATGCAGGCTGCTATTCTCCCATGGAGACGATCGTAGAGATGCTGGATGTAGTCCTGTGGAACGGCTTGCCATGCCATTTCCACCTGGCGCCTCAGTTGGACCAGCGTTCGTGCTGGACGTGCAGACCGCGTGAGACGACGCTTCATCCAGTCCCAAACATGCTCAATGGGGGACAGATCCGGAGATCTTGCTGGCCAGGGTAGTTGACTTACACCTTCTAGAGCACGTTGGGTGGCACGGGATACATGCGGACATGCATTGTCCTGTTGGAACAGCAAGTTCCCTTGCCGGTCTAGGAATGGTAGAACGATGGGTTCGATGACGGTTTGGATGTACCGGGCACTATTCAGTGTCCCCTCGACGATCACCAGAGGTGTACGGCCAGTGTAGGAGATCGCTCCCCACACCATGTGTTCTTTTTTCCATTTCCAGGAGTGTATAAAGAGAGACCGAAAAAGAAGATAATGAAAGGTAATTGAAATGACAGGGGAGCGGAGGACACAGTCACTTTGAGAGAGTGGAGGTCACATACTACAGGACGTTAGTTATCTCCTAACCATGATTGCTTGCCACAAATCGTCCCTCATGGGTTGCCGCCGGAAGTGTTTCTATATCCGCCTTTGTCGGCAGAAAGACATTACGTCGAGCAGGGGCTGCTTTTGGTGCAATGAGCAGCTTGTGGAACTCGGTCAACGATTCGGTCAACAGCTATTGAAAGCAAGGCTGGCGTCTGCACCCCTTGGGTGTATGTACGCCAGGGTCGCCCTACAGTCCACAGAGAGTAAGTTAACACAACATTCTTTCTTTTCTCCGGGCCTCAGACGTTCAAGGCCTCAGCACAATTTCGGCATCGTGGGAGAAACTGTTGCATTCGCTCTAAACATTTGATTCAGCCCCGTCCTCACTGCTTTACTGCTGCCAGTATTTCGTCTCCTACCTTCCAAACTTTACAGAAGCTCTCCTGTGAACCTTGCAGAACTAGCACTCTTGAAAGAGAGGATATTGCAAAGACATGGTTTAGCCAGAGTCTTGGGGATGTTTTCAGAATGAGATATTCACTCTGAAGTGGAGTGTGCGAGGATATCAAACTTCCTGGCGGATTAAAACTGCGTGCCGGACCGAGACTCGAACTCGGGACCTTTGCCTTTCGCGGACAAGTGCTCTACCAACTGAGCTACCCAAGCATGACTTCTGTAAAGATTGGAAGGTAGGAGACGAGGTACTCGTGGAAGTAAAGCTGTCACGACGGGGCGTGAGTCGTGCTTGGGTAGCTTAGCCGGTAGCTTGCTGCGAAGGCGAAGGTCCCGAGTTCGAGTCTCAGTCAGGCACACAGCATTTATCTGCCAGGAAGTTTCACTTGGAGCATTTATGGTATGCCTTGGTTAGACGTATTACAGTACTTCCATATGCCGCAGCGGCCGTCCAGTAACTGTCAACCGCTCTGGTAGAGAAGTGGAACGTTCTACGACAAGAACTCCATACCGAGCTTTTGATGCCGTCCGAGGTGACTACAAATTCTATTACTAACCATGTCCCGCCTTTTGTTATGTCGAAGGAACCATAATTAATATCAGGGACTTCAGTGAAATTATTATTGTTTAGTGAAAGTAACATTTCTGTTCTCTTCGTTTGATATTTATTTCATTTATCTTCTGTACTATAATGTTGCATTTCATTCTAAGTATTGTGTATTGAACAGAGAACCTAGAAACGACGGAGAAGCTTTGCCCGCCGTAGCCCCGGGACGAGTGTAACCCCAAATTTTTGCGTAGTACAGCAATTATGATGGACGCGTACACAGCAACAGTGTTTGTGAAGCAATCGCCGAAATTGTGTAACTGATGCGGAATAAGTGCAAAGAGCCCGAATTCATCGAAGCAGATGGAAAAACACCTTAAAAACAATCCACAGGCTGGCCAGCACACCGGACCTCAACACTTATCCCCCGGGCGGATTCGTGTTAGGGACCGGTACGCCTTTCCGCCTGGGAAGCAGCGCGTTAGACTGCGCGGCTAGCTGCCTTTCTAAGCGTGGTTCACGTTTCGTCTAGCTATTTTACCTGGTAGTGAACATCATGCGACAGTTACTTTCCTCGATAGTGTATACACAGGTTGGGGAGAATAGGACCGGTTATCGCAGTCCCAGGGTGAACGGATATAATTGCAGGTATTTTTGTGTTTTCTACCTTAACATTTACAAACATCAGTGTCTTGGTTTTTTTTCTCTGCGTCCAACAGTCTTCCAACTTCATGACCAGATGTTTTCTACATGGTCGTAACTGCACCTCTATGTGCGCTACACCTGTCAATATAGATTGATAGTCCCGGGCGTGGTGGCCTAGCGGTTCTAGGCGCTTATGTGCGGAACCGCGCGACCGCTACAGTTGCAGATTCGAATCCTGCCTCGGGCATGGATGTATGTGATGTCCTTAGGTTAGTTAGGTTTAATTAGTTCTAAGTTCTGGGGGACTGATGATCTCAGAAGTTAAGTCCCATATGCTCAGAGCCATTTGAACCATTTTTTTAGACTAACCGTTTTGCGTCCATGCGTCCTCAGTTCAACACTCGACATGCTACCTAGGTGAGAAGAAGCATTAATGGCTTGATTCTGTCACGAATACTTGGAGGTACTAACCGTACTTAAAACATACAGCTTGAAGTATCAGTGATTATCAGAGTGCAAGTGATTTAAATGCTGACGCAGTTTTGTTCAGTACTCCCTCCTCAATCAACAACAGAAATATGTGCACTTACGGATGTTACGCCCTGTATATACAGAACTAATAAACATATAGACACGAGATTATCGCTGAGTTACAAGAGCTATATGGCAAATGTTCAGACGTACAGAAACAATTGATACGGATTATATTTATCGAACTATTACACATTTTTATAATTCAGCTGTTATATGTAAGGGGCAGTCAAATGAAAAGAAGAGGATGGAAAAAAGTAAGTAAACTTCTTATTATTTCAAAAGTAATAGACATAACTGTTAACACGTTTATCCCACTGTAAGCAAATACAGTCAATGCCTTCATGCGAAAATGTTAGCGGTTGACTATGGAACCATGATTGTACCACAGGATGCATCTCTTCATACAAAGCAAATCGACGCTCACTTATAGGCGGGCCCATATTTGGCGAACGATGTTTCAATTATGGTGCCTAAGTTCCACTAGGAATTTCTTCTGGGAAGTCATAAATCCGAAATACTGTCCTGATCTCTCTCCATGCGATTTACATATTTTTGGAGTCCTGGAGAAAGACATTCGTGGTCGTCGATTTGCTTCCGACGAAGAGCTGCACTTTGGGTACCATCATGTTTCCGTGAACAACTCCAAACATATTTCCATGTAAATACTGATCATTTTGTGTCTTGTGTCACAGAAGAATAAACTTATCAACAGTTACTACGATTACTTCTGAAATAATAAGCAGTGTACTTAACTTTTCCTCTGTGTTTCGCTTTCCTTTGACTTCCCCTTACAGATTTGTGTTTAGCGTTTTAAATATCCTTCTAAAGAGACTGCAAACACGTAACAGGCGTGGAACGTGATCACCCATGAACAAGGTAGCACCTCCGAAAACCACTCGTTGTCCCTCAGGAGACATGGTCCAGCACAAGCCTGAGAAATCTAAACGTAAACAAACACGTGACTCAAGAACTGTTCTTGTTTTTGTCTGTACGCTTGAAGCCCCTTAATGTGTGAGCTGCTGTTGTAGCTATCAGATAAACAGCTTTTAAAGCGATTCCAACATCCATGAAGCATACGACAGACGAAAATGAGGATTTCGTTTTCCTTGAGGTGAATACTACGATATCGTTAAAGAATCTGTACGATTGTATGCTGACACTAATCCTGATTATGCCTATTTCTTCCGATCTGTCTTTCCTAACACTACAAAAATTTTTCGAGTAACTTGAGCTGAGAAGAATAAAATATGTCGGTGAAAATGAACGGTAAGTGGTGAGAGAACTACAACATTCTGGCTGCGATAACACACGATACACATGTGACTAAGAGGCAGCACGAATGTGCGAGTGGGATCAGTCAATGTAAGGTTCTTTGAATTATGAATACCAATGTATTTCGCCATTTCACTCCATCTACAGTTTCACCGCAATATCTATCTCCTTGTGGTGTTTACAAAAACTGCAATGTGATGCGGCATTTCTATGGAATTTATTTTTTTACTGATGAAGCATAGTTTGTGGACCATTACAGTATCGATCACCAAAATATTAGCAACCGGTCAGTCGAAAATCCACTCAGATTGAGACAAGGCTATGAGCAACGACATCGGTCTGTCAAAGCTTTTCAACAATCACATCACTGATCCACGTTTTATGGACAGCCATAGCCCCCAACAGATGCTGCAGTTCTTGGAAGACATCCCACTGAACATAAGGCAATCCGTGTGGCACCAAGATAATCGTTCCTCACTGATAATTAGAGACCTCAGTAGAACATTTGGAGATCATTGGATCGTCTCTTCCGCAAAGAAATGACTACCAGTCTTTCCAGATTTAACACCTTTGGACTTAAATATTTCGCGAAATTTACGTCTAAAGGTCTACAAGGAAAAATCGAAAACTCCCGAAAACACAGAATAACACAAGCTAGTGCTGTGGTAAGTCCAGAAGTATTTCAGTGTGTAAAAATGGAAATGAGGGCATTAAAGACGGAGCACAAGCTGGGATTGTGAAAGGATTGGGAAGGAAATCGGCTGTGCCCATTCAAAATAACCATGGCAGCGTTTCCCAACAGCGATCGGGGGAAATCCCGCAGAACCTAAATCGAAGTGGCCGAACGGGTATTTGAATCATCGTTCTCGAGGGTGCGCCTCCTGTGTGCTAACTACTACGCCACCTTGCTTGGTAATTCAGCTCGTACCATTATCTGTCCAGAATCCATTTTATAGCTTCTATCAATGCTCAACGCTAACGCAATGAGCAACTGATATGACGGAATCTACAATAAACACACAATTCGTACTCGAGACTTGTGTTTACCTGCATTTTGTCCAAGAGGTATGACGTTTGTTGGACTTCTCCCGAACGCGGGACAAATGTACGTGGCACTGTTGTCATGTTAATATTTGATCAAGTTCCACTGATGTTATGTCGTTGAAGTCCTATTCGACGACTGATTCCAATGCCCGTGATATAAACCATGCCTTGGGTGTCATAGGTGTTCTAATAGACCTTTTCTTTAAGGAGAAGAATAGACGTATTAAGTGGTGAGTGTGCATATCGCTTTACGTTTTCTGAACCACAGTTCCAGTGCTCTCTAAATGTTCACATAAGGTGGTGCGTCATTACATGTGCTGGATGGGAGGGACTTCCGTCCTGTCGGTATCAGACTGATTGTCTCTTGTCCAATGAGAAGTCTTTCAGTAACTGCGGCAGCAGGATGTCGTAGAAACTCGAGATACGTTATTGTATTTAGATTCACATCAAATAAACAGAGACCATTCAAGCGGATCTTGAAAACACGTAACCACCATTGATAGACCAAGGGAGTTGTTTTTGTGCATTTCTTCGAGACAGCGAGGATTTTTAGCTGATGGTTAGTACATGTTGCGAAGATTGACTGCCCTATGATTTTTAAACGATGTTTCTTCCTTAAATAAATTTTTGCATATGTACGCCGTATCACATTGCCCTTTCCGTAGACAGCATTCGGAGACCGGTAACCGGTTTTTGAATTGATTGCCATGAAGCCGTAGATGCGGCAATATGTGAAGAGGATGAAATGCTATGGAATGTAGTGTTTGCAAAACACTCGTTCCGTTGATCCCTCCCATACATCTCATAGTAACAATTGCGCTGTGTGTTGCTCCTGCTAAAATGGTAGTTTCATTTCTTTCAGCAGTTGCTCCGGTTTTTCCTTGGTGTATTTTATTCTCCATACTTCCGTTTTCTAGAACAAAAAATGGTTCAAATGGCACTGAGCACTGTGAGACTTAACTTCTGAGGTCATCAGTCCCCTAAACTTAACTACTTAAACCTAACTAACCTAAGGACATCACACACATCCATGCCCGAGGCGAGATTCTAACCTGGTCGCGCGATTCCAGACTGTAGCGCCTAGAACCGCTCAGCCACACCGGCCGGCTTCTAGAACATTTTTACAATGTTTGTAGAGACGGATCATGAGTGCTTGTACTATTTGCATACTGTCCAGAACACACCTGCACTGCTCCGCTAATAGTTTTTCAACAATCGACTGTCGTATACACTGTGAATATTTCAAAAGCTTAACAGATTGCTACAACAGCAGAACAAAATCTGATGGGCTTCAGCACACAGGTAAACACAAGAACCATACCTGTGCGACGTATTTGCTTACATTATATTATCATAGCAGGCGTCTCATAACGGCGGGACAGTGGTATGCTGCACTGTTATCTTAATAATACTCTATCAAGTCCCACACGTGTTATATCGTAGAAGTTTTCTCAGAACCTTCTTTCAAATGCAACAGAAAAAACCACAAATCTAAACTCTACTGTCGTAATTCGACGACTGTAAATGATAAAAATTACTTGGCAACGTCAGGAAATTTGCCGCATTGTTCTCTTCAACTTGGTGAAAACAGCACCTCCATATACTGATTTATTCTAAGTATATTTGAGGTAGCCTGTATTATATTCCTCAGCCTGTATATATATATATATATATATATATATATATATATATATATATATATATATATATATATATATATATATATATTCTGGATATATGAGCATTAACTGCCAGATCCTGTACGCTATAAAACAGTTAAACATCTTCCTACAGACACGTTTTTCCATACTCAACTACATCTACATCTACATCTACATTTATACTCCGCAAGCCACCTAATGGTGTGTGGCGGAGGGCACTTTGCGTGCCACTGTCATTACCGCCCTTTTCTGTTCCAGTCGGGTATTGTTCGCGGGAAGAACGACTGTCTGAAAGCCTCCGTGCGCGCTCGAATCTCTCTAATTTTACATTCGTAATCTCCTCGGGAGGTATAAGTAGGGGAAAGCAATATATTCGATACCTCTTCCAGAAACGCCTCCTCTCGAAACCTGGCGAGCAAACGACACGGTGATGCACAGCGCCTCTCTTGCAGAGTCTGCCACTTCAGTTTACTAAACATCTCCGTAACGCTATCACGGTTACCATTAACCCTGTGACGAAACGCGCCGCTCTTCTTTGGATCTTCACTATCTCCTCCGTCAACCCGATCTGGTACGGATCCCACACTGATGAGCAATACTCAAGTATAGGTCGAACGAGTGTTTTGTAAGCCACCTCCTTTGTTGATGGACTACATTTTCAAAGGACTCTCCCAATGAATCTCAACCTGGTACCCGCCTTACCAACAATTAATTTTATATGATATTTCCACTTCAAATCGTTCCGCACGCATACTCCCAGATATTTTACAGAAGTAACTGCTACCAGTGTTTGTTCCGCAATCATATAATCATACAATAAAGGATCCTTCTTTCTATGTATTCGCAATACATGCATATATTTACAAATGGTACCAAACTGAATCTGGCTACTCATAAGTGCGGATTTCGGTCGTAAAGCGCAGTTAACGTCTCTGTCGGAAAATATCTGACATTTCCTTTCCCGATTACGTATAGAAGAGAGACTTTAGACATGCTACAATGCAGTCAATAAATAACTAATGCAACTGCAGCTATTTAAAGTGAATACTGCATGGCGAATACACTCCTGGAAATTGAAATAAGAACACCGTGAATTCATTGTCCCAGGAAGGGGAAACTTTATTGACACATTCCTGGGGGCAGATACATCACATGATCACACTGACAGAACCACAGGCACATAGACACAGGCAACAGAGCATGCACAATGTCGGCACTAGTACAGTGTATATCCACCTTTCGCAGCAATGCAGGTTGCTATTCTCCCATGGAGACGATCGTAGAGATGCTGGATGTAGTCCTGTGGAACGGCTTGCCATGCCATTTCCACCTGGCGCCTCAGTTGGACCAGCGTTCGTGCTGAACGTGCAGACCGCGTGAGACGACGCTTCATCCAGTCCCAAACATGCTCAATGGGGGACAGATCCGGAGATCTTGCTGGACAGGGTAGTTGACATTCTACAGCACGTTGGGTGGCACCGGATACATGCGGACGTGCATTGTCCTGTTGGAACAGCAAGTTCCCTTCCGGTCTAGGAATGGTAGAACGATGGGTTCGATGACGGTTTGGATGTACCGTGCACTATTCAGTGTCCCCTCGATGATCACCAGAAGTGTGCGGCCAGTGTAGGAGATCGCTCCCCACACCATGACGCCGGGTGTTGGCCCTGTGTACCTCGGTCGTATGCAGTCCTGATTGTGGCGCTCACCTACACGGCGCCAAACACGCATACGACCAACATTGGCACCAAGGCAGAAGCGACTCTCATCGCTGAAGACGAGACGTCTCCATTCGTCCCTCCATTCACGCCTGTCGCGACACCACTGGAGGCAGGCTGCACGATGTTGGGGCGTGAGCGGAAGACGGTCTAACGGTGTGCGGGACCGTAGCCCAGCTTCATGCAGACGGTTGCGAATGGTCCTCGCCGATACCCCAGGAGCAACAGTGTCCCTAATTTGCTGGGAAGTGGCGGTGCGGTCCCCTACGGCACAGCGTAGGATCCTACGGTCTTGGCGTGCATCCGTGCGTCGCTGCGATCCGGTCCCAGGTCGACGGGCACGTGCACCTTCCGCCGACCACTGGCGACAACATCGATGTACTGTGGAGACCTCACGCCCCACGTGTTGAGCAATTCGGCGGTACGTCCACCCGGCCTCCCGCATGTCCACTATACGCCCTCGCTCAAAGTCCGTCAACTTCACATACGGTTCACGTCCACGCTGTCGCGGCATGCTACCAGTGTTAAAGACTGTGATGGAGCTCTGTATGCCACGGCAAACTGGCTGACACTGACGGCGGCGGTGCACAAATGCTGCGCAGCTAGCGCCATTCGACGGCCAACACCACGGTTCCTGGTGTGTCCGCTGTGCCGTGCGTGTGATCATTGCTTGTACAGCCCTCTCGCAGTGTCCGGAGCAAGTATGGTGGGTCTGACACACCGGTGTCAATGTGTTCTTTTTTCCATTTCCAGGTGTGTGTAATTAATGTTGTAATCCTTGTATCTGCGTAAGATAAACCGAAGTTATAATACACTCATACTATAATGGGTAGTCAAATGTAAAAAGGTACAGTTGAAAAAATTATTTCAGAAGAAATGCCACAACGATTAATACAGTCCTCCACTGTGACCCAAGATGGTCAATGTCACCAAGAAAAATGTCTCTCTATTGCCTACAGAATTTTGATTTTAGCACCTCTTCATCCGAAGCAAGTCGACGGCCACGAATGTTTTTCTTCTGGGCTCCAAAAATACGGAAATCATATGGGCAGAGATCTGGAGTGTACGGAGGATATGTAAGACCTTCCCAGCGGAACTTCTGCTGCGTAGTGGAACGTGCTCGTATGATGGCCATATACATGTTCAATATTTGAAAACAAAGCTAAGACGCATTGTTTATTCAACACAAAAATGCTTAAGCGAGCATTTAGGTAACTGCTGCTTACTGTTTAAAAAGAAGATACTCTGAGATACACAGAAGACCTGTTTCAGTGAAACAGTGAGTATTTTGGCATGTTCAACTTGGAGGCGAGTATCTCTAGTGAGGAGCAGCGATGTGAAAATTACATTGATTTCAAAATGAGTTCGAAATAAATTAGTGCCTCTGATCAAAACCCATATAGTCAGTAACCATGCATTTCAAGTACACATGTAGTGTACCCTGGGGGCTTATTAGCACTTTATAACGCAGAACGACTCAATATGGCATAATTACACAAAGAAACGTTGTTTAATAGGGGTATTTAGTAATCACTTGGTTATTCATGTAGCTAAAACATTATCTACATCTATGCTTGACACTCTTCTATGAAGTTATTTATCAATGTTCGCGGTTATGTAGTTGTCACTAATAGTGTTTTCACGTTCGTTGGGAGCACGTTTTCCAAGAACACCACTTTCTGCAGTAATTTCGAGGTCTTTCGACGCAATTACAACCATGTTTAATGCGTCAAATCGCACAACCTCAGCGTGAAATAAATTACTTTCTCTTCTCACAGGAAAGGCGAAGAGTAACTGGTGAAAATCGGACCATATTTCAGTAATGTGATTACGAAGTCTCTTCTTTCCGTTCATTGACGCGAAAAATTGCCTGCCGTAGCCCGTAGGGCAGGGTCCGAGAACAAGAGAAGCTCGCCAATTCTTCCGCTTCCTTTACCTTCCTGCCCTGTGCTTTCCTGCTCACTGGTTGCGTTATCAGCGCCAGAAAAGTGAAATATTGTAATACGGCGTCACCACCTGCGAGGAGCCCGATGGTGAGCAAACCTCCAAGACTTTAGGTGCCAGGCCGTGGTGTAAGTGAATCCTTCGCTCGTGTCCCAGGTTAGCTCCAGTGTATTTTTGAGGAGATTATTGCGCTCCGTAGGAGATGAATGAAAAGCTTTTGAAAGACGATTATAAACCCTATCGTTCATTTCCCGGTTCGTCATGCTTAGTGCCACATTAGGAGAGTGGATGACCGTACCGGGGACCATCAGCTGTGTTGCTGGGGATGTACAATAGGGAATCACCGACGTGTTCACGCCTAGTCTTCACTTCGATGATAAGTGCCTCATACAGAATTAACCGTTAAGCGCATGTATGTCAGGAGATTAGTATCTTGCCGACCGGGCTGGCCGACCGGTTCTAGGCGCTACAGTCTGGAACGAGTGACCGCTACGGTCACAGGTTCGAATCCTGCCTCGGGCAGTAGTTCTAAGTTTTAGGAGACTGATGACCTCAGACATTAAGTCCCATAGTGCTCAGAGCCATTTGAACCACATTAGTATCCTGTAATCCTTGTCTATTAATTTAGCGAGATGTCGAAATGGCGCCAGCCACTGGCCTCACTGAAGGACGACAGGTCAAACACCAGACCTGCCATCCACCTTTATGTTGTCCGTTGTTAACCTAAGTCACTTTAGACAAAATCAGGGTTGTTCATATGGAAAAGAAAACACTGCTGATTTACTACCTCTCCCTCATCAATTGCAGATTATGCCCCGTGTCTGATTGCCTTATCATCGGCCGGACGCTAAGCCTATATCTTACATTCTTCGCGATGACACTACTGTAAATCAGGACGATATTTGGAAAATATGGTTTTCATACCGGACGATGAGTAATGTATACGACAGCACCTTGCGTTATATGAGCGTAAATAATATTGTCTACAATGTAAATACACTCACAATAATAATAACAGTAGACATTATTATGTATTTAATCATTTTATTAAAATTTTGAATAGTTTTCTTACATATTTTTCGTGTAAGCATTCATTAATAAATTTGTTTCCAACAATGTAATTTAATTTGTGTGTAATAGTGGGAGGTCCAGATGTATGACTATGAGAAAGTATAACGCTTTGCCTTAAAATGAGTGTAACTCCTGCTCTCAGAAAATTGAAATACACGACCGGTTACACCAAAGACAGTGAAATTACAACCCCCATAGAGAACGGACGAAATGAGTCCTAAAGCTGTGAGAAATGTACCACAAACACCACGTCATTAAAGGTGCAGGGAGGTAGTTTGCAACTGCCGTAAAAAGTACCATCCCCCAAATGACATAAGATGCTATATCTCAATCAGTGAAGAGTCGTTGCAATCAGAGGAAATGTGGAAACCTCAAATAGTGTGTTGCCAGCCTGTCAATGACGACGGAATGATAAGTAACTAGGGCATGTGTGTATCGGAGAGTAACATTTCCGCTTGCAGAGGACAAATCGACCCAATAGTGATGCGTGCTTGAAACCAGAGTAAAGGACATCTGCAGCGAAAGGGAGAACAAAACTGTGCGACATGATCATAGCGTTCGAAGGCCGAAATGTTGTCCATAGAACAGACCGTTCAACTTCGGTTCTCTCTGTTGGCTTTGGAACACTGTAGAGTATATGTCAGAGTAGGAGGAGAAGACGGTTCGATAAACTGTCGAGAATGTGTGTGTGTGTGTGTGTGTGTGTGTGTGTGTGTGTTTGTGTGTGTGTGTGTGTGTGTTTGTGTGTGTGTGTGTGTGTGTGTGTGTGTACTATCTTCTCTCTTCACGTCGTACCTATCGTGACTATTACTGGTTTACTAAAGTTTTACAAAAGTTAGTGGAGCTTATAAATCACTGACGTGGGCTCCGATTGTTAACTCACAGACGTGAGAAAAACACTCTCCCCACGGTGTCTACAATGTCCTAACAGCAATAGTTTAGTAGGACACAGATTTTAGTACTCTTAGTGTACAACGTAGCCTCCACAACACCTTGCCTACCAAAATACTAGCTTGAAATACCACGCCCCGATGACTGGCTTGGCTTAAGAAGCTTAAAAATCCGCGAAATAAATCTCTGAAATTCGTCTTAAGGCTATATATCCCCTAATGCCTTACTCGTGAGAGCAAGACAAGACATTTATAGACTAGTATCTACATACATAAAATGGCAATAAATAAAAACCTACAGCTACATAAGTATGCAAATGCTAGAAAAGTCTACTCTGATGATAGTGACGGTTAACCGTTCGCTATTAAAAGCCATTATGCGGAGAAATAACATGTTTGATGTAATACTTCTGCAAAGAGTACGCGAATCGAAATGCTTTACGAGAATTTGTTATCACATTGGTGCAGCATAAGCTCAGATCGAACATAACAAGAAAATGTTGATTACAGTAACTATGGTTAAATAATTGAGACGTTATGCAACTTGCACTATCATAAACAAAATATTATTTAGCTAAGTAGCTAACGATAAAGTGTTTAGTTTAAATCAGCCTGTGCTGCACTTAAAACAACACTTTTACTGTGTCAGCGTATTGTTTCTAATAGGAAGATAAAATGTAGATTTTAGCTAACTTCCAATGCATCTAAAATTATTTCAAATACGGAACTGAAACCTGTAAGCGGTTAAATATCGTTATGCTGAGAAGTTTTATAAAATTTCATCTCTGTTGGTATATGGTAAATTCCTTTATTAATTCAAAGGTTGATGAGTGATTTGAACAAGGCGTATATGTTTGTGACGAGGCCTGCAAGAAGCTGGTGAGACAGATGCAAGATGCGTAGAAAAAGCGTTGTTCTGGCCACGAGGCCACTGAGACCAATTTTATAGCTTCATGGTCGTTAGTCCATATCGCTGCACCACAACGTCATTTCAGCATGACAATGCCCACAAACGTCTGCGAAGGAGTGTCTAAGTCCTCGAAGAACGAAACATTCTACTGCTTCACTTTTATGTAGAATTGGACAATTGCTCTACTGTGGGAGAATCGCCAGGGACCTATCTCAGTATATCGAACGTTTAGAGAATATTAAATTTCACAGTAAGAGGTAACGGGCGTTTCCGTAATCCCATTAATTTGTGTTTTCCATTTACCTAATCTGTGATGTAAACATTTCAGTTATCATTCCTATTCACACAAACGTTATTGTTTCTCTTCTATAACTAATCCATTGAAATGAAACGTTAGCCACATTGGCGACTGAAGTCGTGTGTCATTGGTTGGTTGGTTGTTTTTGGGGAAGGAGACCAGACAACGTGGTCATCGGTCTCGTCGGATTAGGGAAGGAAGTCGGCCGTGCCCTTTCAGAGGAACCATCCCGGCATTAGCCTGGAGTGATTTAGGGAAATCACGGAAAACCTAAATCAGGATGCCCGGACGCGAGATTGAATGTCGTCCTTCCGAATGCGAGTCCAGTGTGTAACCACTGCGCCACCTCGCTCTGTCGTGTGTCATTCATCGTAGCTATACTGTAGAGCATAAACGCCTACAAAGAGTACATAATACTTTTGTAGGAAAATAACGTACCAGTTGTCCACATGCACTATAATTGGGGACCTTCACTTTCTGCAACAATATTGTAGTTCCTTGCTAGTTAGTAACAGGATGAAAATTATTCGAGAACATCAAGAGTTCTTAAGAAAACGAAACTTTATAGTTTAGTTAAACATTCCTACGCTGTGAATAGGAGATCCACGGCACATCGATATCTCTGTCTCGCTTGGCGGTTGGCGGCAGAGCTAATGTTGCCTTCCGCCAATTTATAGCGAAATAACCGCTCGCAGGGCCATGATAAGGAGTCGAGCGGCGTGGTACCACAGTGAGGAGCAGTTTCGCTAACGGAAGTTAACAGGCAACATCAATTTGGTGCCAGCGCAGGGCGACGTGCACAGCTGCGGACGGGTCTCTCTGTTCAACACCGGTCAATGGATGTTGCAACGGCCAAGCTTGTTTTGTTCAAACATAGTTGTAATGACTCTGAGCATTATGGTGAAAGGGTACAGTACCGCCCGACATTGAAAATAGGTACAACACTCATCGTTATTCTTGTCATAAGACCACAGTTTTTGTAACAATAACTCAATTTCACTTAATACACCAAAGCTGGGTACCATTGTAGGAAAGAATGACAATTTATTTATTTAATTGATTACATGTGCACTCCCACAAAGTAAATCCCTACATCCAATTTGGTGTGATCTGTGAAATTAATGAATGTATGGTAGTCTGATAACTGCAGATAGTAAATGTGCAATGTATGATCATCTTTGAGACGGCCTTTTGGTCACCTTTGCTGGAACCAAAGAGATGAAATTCACCTGAGCTCTGAGAGCCTGAAATGTGGCTGACCAATACGGTAGCATGGTGTGCTCCCACACCTTTGCGGAGGTACGAGATCGGCCATGTTTCAGGCACTCTGCCGCTGGATCTTGTGTTGGTAAGACCTGTCTTAGGTGTGCTCCGTAAAGACAAAAGAGTGGAGACATGATATGCATGTGAAATACTTAAGAGTAGTTTGAATAATAATTTCTCTATTTCATGAACTTTTGTGGGGAGAATTAAATGTCAGGCAGGTAATATTAAGGGGATCGTAGTAATCTTCGGAAGTGACCAACGGTCACAAGGAAACCACGTGTAGCAGTAAGTGGAAATACTTCCGAGTGCATAAGTTAAGCTGAATTACTGGCGTGTGTACTATCCTGTAAGTTCGAAATGGCGTGTGCAAGACTTGAAATTAGAGACGAGTACTTCCACGTGGTTAGTATTGTGTGAGTCAATCTGTGTGTGAGACAAAGGATAAAGAGAAGTACTCGTCCATGGTATCAGTTGAGGACTCGGGTGTGTGACGAATATGTTCCTAATATTACTTTGCGTGTTATGTTTCCGTGTGACGCTTGATTCAAACTATAATACTCGAAGAGTGAAGCAAGGTGAGTCGGCCATCTATCCAGCAGCGCCACTTGGCTTGCATTGCACAGGAAGACGTGCATATATCCTCCAGAGTTCATAGCAGGAAAGAAAAGTTACGAAGTGGGGCAGTGTCGTGTGAAACTGGGATGAATGCTAATTGAAGTGGGAAGCTGAAAGTGATGTGATTATAAAGTTGTGACTATTGTCTGTATTGTATATTGCCATTGTGATGTATTTCAAGAAATTTAAGTATGTGTGGTTGTCGTGGGAGAGTAACAAGACAGTTTCAGAGGCAGTGGGTTATACATGTTCCTTTTTGTACCACTCGGTCTGGAGGAAATTTTCGTGATGATGGTTGTGAGAGTCGAAGTGTGAGATATAGCAAAAGATCCACCATCCTATCCAGAAAGTGCACTGTAGCGTTAAATAATTACGAGACCATAAGATAGAGAAGAAAAAGATTAGTGGCCTTTTCCTTCGAATAGTATGTTGTCATGATATCCAGAATTTATAATGTGTGCGCCATTCATATTCAGTGCGATGGTCACGTGTTGATCAAAGCCATTAAATAAGAAAGAAAATGTGGTATTGCCAGTGCGTAGTGAACAGTCAGAGTTGTGTAAATTACTAATAGTCAGACGCGCGTATCCGTTGCATGATATTCAAACAGAAGAATAACATGTAACTAAATTGTGAGTACTAGAGTTCATGATACTCGATAAATAAGAATGAGTCCACTCGCTTGGCAGACCACTCATCTTGCAGGCCTGACTGCTTGATGCTACAATAGAGCAAGGCATGTGGGTGCCTCTCAATGGGACTTGACATCTGAGGTCATCAGTCCCCTAGACTTAGAACTACTTAAAACTAACTAGCCTAAGGACATCACATATATACATGCCCGAGGCAGGAACACGCGATCTAGTGTTTGCAGCAGCGCGGTTCCGGACTGTAGCGCCTAGAACCACTCGGCCACAACGGCCGGCTGGTGGATTCGTAGTCAGGGCTTGCTTGTAAACACGGGCCGTCGTCCAGCCTGGAGCGTCTGAAGGTGCTTGGGTTTCTGGGACAAGGGAATGCAGCATGGCGAGGAGTGAAGTTTGGGTGAAGTTTGGAAATTTGTGGTATGCTCTTATGGGATCAAACTGCTGAGGTCATCGGTTCGTAAGCTTACATACTATTTAACCTAACTTAAATTAACTTACACTAAGACGCCACACACACCCATGCCCGAGGCAGGACTAGAAACCTCCGACGGGGGGAGCAGCGCGGACCGTGACAAGGCACCTCATACCGCGGGCTACAACGCGCGGCAGGAGTGTAGTGTTTCTGGCTGTGGTGTGTTGTCAGTTCCGATAGGTATGGAAATGGTGCTGGCTGTGGTTAGTATGTCTGGTTTGGCCAAACTAAGGTACCAAGGGGTCACAGATTACGACTATGGTGCGGCTACTGTCGAGCAGTTGTTCTTGGAATTTGCTTTATTTTATTATTTTCATTAACTGTGCAAATTAGGGGATGACTTGGGCTGGTGTATTCCAGTGCTGATCTTTGTTCTCTTGTTAGCTACTTGCTTAGCGCTAGTTAGGGTGTTGGCTTTGATTTCGTGTATCTTAAGTTTTACTGTTGTGGAATAAGACTGGTTGTGTGTTTATTGTCTCACTTTCACTGCTGCGTTCTTTTTATCTGAATAATATTTCCTGCCCCATTTAATATAAAATTGGTGGAATTCAAAGGGACAGACTATTTTATCATGTGTTCTATTGCGTTACATGTTACGTTTGGTATTTTGGTAAATTGAGCACTGAATACTTTCCTTTTGACATCTTCTGTAAGTGCGAGTAGCTGAAACTTGTTAATAAATATATTTACAGCTTGTTAAGGATTCCGGCCCACACATCTGCCAGCCACTTTCCACACGCACCATTTTCTGCGCCGCAGTCCTTAGTGGGAATATGATGTAATGACACACGCTTGTTTACAGAAAGGGGCAATCCTTATTCATACAAATAGTGGCCAAATAAACGATTAAATCACCGTTACTTGTAACTGTTAATATTGCTACTTAATGTCTTATTATGTTCATTCCAATATATTCATGGGTTCGTATATAGTAAACGTTAAACACACGTAATCTGTAAAGAGTCTGTAATTTGACGAAACTTTGTCAAGTTTAGTGGCACAGCTCTGACAACGGCTTGCAGTGATTTTCATCTAGACATCCCTAAATCAATAGTTATTACTTCTTTAGGAGAGTAGTCACAGCTGATGTGCTGGCAACAACTACTAAAACAGCGGCAAATAAATGACTTGACATCGTCTCAAGAATTACACCGGGACACGATCAAACAATAAACACTATAAAATTTAAAACGCACCTACAAACTGGCCTGTGGGGATACTAAACTGACTTACAGTCATTAACAATAGATATAGGTCACCGGGTGAAGTCTGTCGTTTGTGACGTGCATGGCAATCTTTCAATTTTCAGTTTTAATTGAATGTGCAACTTAATTACTACGTTATAGCTTAAAGTGTTCTCACTTTATTGGTATAGTTTTAATTTTAGTAAAATTACGAGAATCAGTGGAAGACAAGTAGTTTATGTACACTGATAAGCCAAAATATTATAACCACTGCCAACCGCGACGTTGGATGCCGTCTGGTGGCTTGAGGGCACGTGACGCGGGAACAGATGTATGTAAGCGGAGCATACACGGACGGGGGATCACCCTAGCGAAGATATGGGCTGCAAATGGGAATATCCACTGAGATAAGCGACTTTGACAAATGGCAGATTATTATTACGTAGAGCCTTTGAAAGAGTATCTCGAAATCGGCTAAGCTGATGGAATATTCACGTGCTACCGCAGTGAGCATGTACGGAAAGATGAAGAAGGACATTGAAACTACTACTAGGCGCTAAATCGCTGGACATCGACAACTCTACAAAGAACATGGGATTCGGAGGCTTGTCTGTCCAGTAAAATAGGATAGATGGTGATCTGCGGCATCTTTGGCGAAAGACACAATGCTGGTTCACTCACCAGTGTTTCGGAGCACATTGTTCATCTACATTGTTGAATGTGGAGCTCCGCAGCAGACTCCTCCTTCGTGTTCACATGCTGACCCAACGACATCGTCACTTACGGGAATCAACCGTCGGTCATTGGAAACGCTTCGGCACTTCGGGTGAAACACACTGTTGCTACACTAGATCTCCACAAACGCCGTCACTGAGGCGAACGGCGACTCGTAACGCCCAAAACGCAACTGCCACAGGCTGTTGGAAGCAGTATTATGCTATGGCAGACATTCTCCTGCACGGTCACGGGACATGTGGTGGTAATAGAAGACGCACTGACAACTACGAACCACCTGCATCCCTTCATCCTTAATGTCATCCCCAGTGATGTCATCTTTCAGTAGTATAATTGACTGTGTCTTGCAGCCAAACTGTGCTACAGTAGTTTGGTGGTTTTAGAAGCATTATATTGAACTCATGTTGATGTCTCGGCAACCAGATTTGCCAATCCTATGGAACCCATTTTTGTCGCTTTAGGGCGCTATCACTGCGGACGCAAATCAGTGGCCCATCATTCATGAGAATTATGTAACCTGTGTGTAGACATCTAATGCCACGTATCTCCACAAACCTACCAACAAATCGTCGGATCCCTGATACGCAATACCAGCGTTGCATTTCACTGCAAAGACGGACAAACAAACAATTAAGCAGGTGGTCATTATCTTTTGGCTCATCAGCGTATCTTGTACATACCTCCACAGAAGTGTGTTGTTTCTACAAACCAGCTCAATGAATATTTACTTTTATGCCATCAAATACTGGAAAATCAACCCTGAGAATAATCAGAATTGAATTTACGTTATGTTTATACACAGTCTCAACCCCGTGCCGCTTCTTCGTACGTTTAAAATGGCAGTGATGTCTAACCCATTCCTTCCTCGCACTCTATTCAACTACAAATTACCATTTTCTACAAAATTTAAAGTTATTTGACCTGTAATTTGCGTAACTCGTATGGTTTAAGGAAAACTTTCGTTCCTACCTTAGGAGATGAACCCAGTTTCCGACGTTTATCTTCCATTCAGCTGACATCTTTCCACACCGTGGCCAGAAAAGACAGATGAGGATGATTAGTATTTCTTAAGTTAATTACTGGAAAATTGTTTCCGTTCTCCCTAGAAATAGCCTGCAACAAAAATACGTTTTCTGAAAGAATCCAAAAATTCACAATCTGTCTTCTAAGTTGCAAAGGAAAACTTTCAGTTACATTTCTGGATAATTCTTGGGCGTTTGATGTACTTGAATAATGCAGCATGTTGTGTTTAGCAGTTATCAACTAACATGTTTCTGTAGAAAAATTGTTGCAGCATAAAAGACATTTCTCACCTATTTCACATTCAAATGTAGTACTGCTATGGGATATATCATTTCTCTTACCATGTCCCGTATTCCGATACTGTTTATTGACTTCTACCTGAAAACAACGTTACCATAAGTAGGGCCAAAACATAATTTTTAAGTTTCTCCTCAACTAAATATTTTAATTTTTGCACAATCTTTTGGAAATCTTTCGTTCCAAATTGTATACAAATTCAGTTTCTGGCAGCAGTAGATGTGTAATCTTTACATAGCGACAGAAACATGTTCAATCATCCCATAAAAAAACCTATCAGAGCGCCGTACACACGAGCGATGTATCGCTAGATATCTTAGTACACCAATGTCGCCCATCATCAGGTGCCATTTTTGATCCCGCCAAACGTGAGCTATTTATCAGTGCAATCCGTATTTCTTAAGCGACGGTGTTATGAAGTTCCCTTGCGACCAGGGAGGCTGGGGTCGCGTTGTTGTCAGGAGGCCCGGCACAGACTGAGAATGAGTGGTGCAGTATGTGCATTGAGGCGACAGTGACACAGTGGTGTCTGCAATAACATTTGTTTATCATACTGAATTTACAAAGTTATTAAATGCTTCCAAACTGGCAGCTAGGCTAGAGCGTGTGCGACAAAGAAGTGCTAAGGCCCCGTCAGTGAATATGACATGGCAGCCGGCTGCTGTGGCTGAGCTGTTCTAGGCGTTTCAGTCTGGAACCTCGCTGCTGCTATGGTCGCAGGTTCGAATCCTGCCTCGGGCATGAATGCGTGTGATGTCCTTTGGTTAGTTAGGTTTAAGGAGTTCTAAGTCTATGGGACTGATGACATCAGATGTTAAGTCGCATAGAGCTTGGAGCCATTTGAACCATGATGTGCCCGCCACGGGTCTGTGCGCCACAGCCGCGTGCTGTGCTGGCAGCAAGGGGATGAGAAAGTGTTGCCCGCCCAGACGTTCAACAGTACAGAGTGGCTCCTACCTGAGCGCTGTCGTAGACAACCCATTGTGTGCTCAGATTAGGAGAGTCGACGGTGGTGGTGGTATGGATATGGTGTTATGGGCTCTAAAGTCGACTGTGGTCCAGGTGTTCACGAGTAAGCCAGGGGGTTGCACGAACACACCACTCCTGATCTATATGTGTAGATAACAGATTGCAGATCATCTAAGATGGCCTGTGATAGTTGAACGTTAATACTTCTTTGCAAAGCGACCAATGAAATATTTTATCGGTAGTAGTAATAAGCGAACAGTTGTTAAGGAGAAGTCGTAAGTGGCCGGTTGCAGCCTGCGGCTAGGAGAAGCTGCCCGACATAGAGGTCGCAGCCAGCCGGTATCGTGCCAGTAACGTCGGAGGTGACTTCCGTATAAATTGAAGGTGTTTGGTAATTTGCCTTTTTGTTACACGCAAATGTTGCTTGTTTGCGCACTGGATGGACTTTGTCAGATTTGTGTATGCATACACTGAAATATTCGTGCCTTAGTTGTTGCCAGGTACATGTTTATTGAACATAGAAATTGTGAAATAAATAAGCGCTGTATACAATTTGTCAGTGTTTAAATAATCTATTTTGCGAATAAAGTATATTAAAGTGTTCATTGGTTCCTTTAATTTTTTTACACCGTTTAAGGCTAGTTGACCAAACCTCTCCTGGTCATTTAATCTCTCTACACAAAAAAAAATACGGCAGTACTCGTTGCAATTATTATGACCATGCATTGCTGCATGGATCGCAGTACTGCTTTTGAGATGTTTTTAATATGTTGCTGCGGTAAGACGAGGTAGTTGTCCGTTGGATACAGGAGCATTGCAGAACAGTTGCGAGGAGTTGTTTGAGAAAATTTTAAAACTCACAGTCACATACTTGGGAATTAATTTCTTAATGATTATCAGCAGAACAAACAATAATCACAAACAGACACGAGTTCAAAAGTAATTACGAATCAGTTTCCCCTTGAAGGGGGGTTGATAGGCCAGGCCATATTCCAGTTTTTCTCTTTGAGCTACGAAATCCTCCTCATTTAGTGGAGTGAACCCGTGTCCGAGAGGTGTCAGTTCTGGGTGTGTGAAGACATTTGCCTTCGTTTATTGGTCTCGTCCGCGCCTCTTCCCTCACTGTGTTAACTGAGTAATTGTTCTGGGTCGCTGAGCTCAGGTCCTTCTGCCTAAGATTGACGTTGTACTGAAATTATGAGGTGTTACTTCGCATTACCCTGTTATCTGGCACTCCAGCCCCTTCGCATTTCCACTTTCCTTGCTCGGAGGTTGTAAGGCAATGCTCACCTGGTGCCCTGAATTCCGTTAAATGGGCGGTAACTGTAAATCCGACTAGCACATCGGTACAGAGCTACCCTCTCTGCCTTAGCTCGTCTGGTAGAAATTCTGAATATTCAAGATTACAGAGTAATATTGATCTTCCGTGAAAGATTCCTCCGTTGCTCGTAAAATTTCTTCCCGAATTTTTCCTTTGATTATCTTCTGCAATAAACTCACAGACATGTCCGAAAGAACACGCGTCACATATACAATGAAGAGCCTAAGCATGTGGTATACTTGTCTAATAGCATGTAAGGCCCTCACGAGCATGCAGAAGTGCCACAGCACGGCTGGTGTGGACTCGATTAACGTCTGAAGTAGTGCTGGAGGGAATTAACACCATGACTGCCACAGGGCTGTCCGTAAATTAGCGAGAGTACGAGGGGACGGAGACCTCTTCTGAACAGCACGTTGCAAGGTATCCCGGATATGCTCAATAAGATTCATGCGGAAGTGTTTAAACTCTGAATAGTGTTCCTGGAGCCACTCTGTAACAACTCTGGACCTGTGTGTTGTAGCACTGTCCTGCTGGAATTGCCCAAGTCCGTCAGAATCCACAATGGACATGAATGGATTCAGATGATCAGACGGGATACTTACGTACATGTCACTTGTCAGAGTGGTATCTAGACGTATCAGGGGTCCCATATCACTCCAACTGCACACGCCCCAGAACACTACAGAGCCTCCACCAGCTTCAAAGTCCCCTGCTGACATGCAGGGTCCATGGATTGATGCGGTTATCTCCATACCCGTATACGTCCATCCGCTCGTTACAATCTGAAACGAGACTCGTCCGATCAGGCAATATGTTTCCAGTCATCAACAGTCCAACGTCGCTATTGACGGGCCAAGGCGAGGCGTAAAGCTTTGTGTCGTGCAGTCATCAAGGGTACACGAGAGGGTCTTCGGCTCCAAAGGCCCATTTCGATAATGTTTCGTTGAATGGTCGCACGCTGACACTTGTTGCTGGTCCAGCATTTAAATTTTCTGCAATTTGCGGAAAGATTGCACTTCGTTCACGTTGAATGATTCTCTTCAGTCGTCATTGGTTCCGTTCTTGCAGGATCTTTTTCCGACCGCAGCAAAGTCGGAGATTTGATATTTTACCGGATTCCTGATATTCACGGTACACTTGTGAAATGGTAGTACGTGAAATTCCCCAGTCATTGCTGCCTCAGAGATACTGTGTGTCCCATCGCTCGCGCACCGACTATAGCACCACGTTCAAGCTTACTTAAATCTTGATAACCTGCCATTGTAGCAGCAGAAATAGATATAACAAGTGCGCCAGGCACTTGCCTTATATAGGCGTTTCCGACCGCAGCGCCGTATTCTGCCGGCTTAAATAACTCTGTATTTGAATAAGCATGCCTATACCAGTTTCTTTAGCGCTTCAGTGTATAAATAAGGTGATGACGACCAACTATTGATCACTGCAGAGCATATGTACACCTCGCTCGAAATCTTACATGAGTTGGTGAAGCGGTGCGATTACCGACGATAATGGATAAGTTGAAAATTAGGATTTGCTGGGGGGGGGGGGGGGGCTGCTATGGTGGTAGACCGTGCAGTTCTGATGACAACTGTGCCCGGGTGGCACATCCATCAGCGCATCTGGCTAGTAAGTAGTAAGCTGTCCAGCATAAATTTTCAACTTTCCCCAGCGATCTAAGCAATTGCACGGTGGCCGCTAATGTCATTAGCTCCTTTGTGTCTTGACTGAATCATAATGGCTGTAGGATCGAGATTGTGTCTGTTCTTTCAGATATACCTGAAAGAGCAGACACCACATTTATTAATGAGGCGAGGACGACCAACTGATCACTTCACTGGGGATGCACAGCATACTCGAACGGTCATTGATATCAGAGAAACGCTTCGAGTAATGAGGAAAATCGCCAATGGGCACTACAATAGTAGTGTGAGGATGTGAACAAGTTGAGAAATAGATCTGACTGGAGATGTTCTAGGGTAGTCTGTGCAGTTGCGAGCACCATTGTGTACGGATGGTGCACTGGTCAGTGTATCTTCCTAGTAAGCAGGAAACCCCGTTTCGCATCTTGGTTTGGCACAAATTTCCAACTTTCCTCAACTGATTTCACTCAGTGCCCACTGACAGCGAAGTTCATGTTTTGATTGGCGTATCTTGGAGTTATAAATACAAACTACATACTGCAGATATGTAGTCCATTCACTATGCTGGCTATCAGTACAGTAACTCAGCACTACGAGAAGGCCCTTTGAAGTCGTTCCACTCCTCCATTGATTTCTGGATTCAGTGGGTTTGGCCACAATTTCTGGGTGTGAACTATGTCATCAAGTCATACACAAAATTTGTACCCTGATCCACAAATAAGGTTCAGGTAACCCAGCAAAGCATGAGCTATTGTACTATCCCGTTGACCAGGATGTGCCACCCTAGCCAAGAACCTTGATACATGATCTAAAATTTTCATTACTTGTTTATTTCCAGCAGGTGTCCAACTACAGTGTCGTAAGACGCCAACTTCAAACATATGAAGGCGTTTAGAGTCCACTGGTGGTCTTTGCAAAGCGAGTTTTTGATAACTGATGTCAGCGTTTTGTGTACAAGGTACCTAGTCATTCACATGCTGCTCAAAATCAGACCTTCTTGTTCTCAGCTTCTTCGCTACTCGTCTGGTCACTGCTCGGCGTCCCCTATGGCCTGACAACACTTAGTCGTGCACTTGTCGCAATATTTCGTCTTTCTGTGAAGCCGCAACTATTATGAGTGGTACCAGAAAACAACATATGTTCATAGGCAGACTTTCCTCAAGCTACAACACTCTTACCAGCTGTAAAGCTCTCAAAGCCCGGCTTTCATTATGTATATTTATGTCAATCGAATTTCGCAAGTTAATCACTGATCTAACTTTCCTGCTGTAGTGAGTTTCTTTTTCAGTACAGCGGTTGGTTGATTGGTTTGGGCCGGGAGACCAGACAGCGTGGTCATCGGTCTCATCGGATTAGGCAAGGAAGTCGGCCGTGTCCTTTCAGAGGAACCATCCCGGCATTTGCCTGGAGTGATTTAGGGAAATCACAGAAAACCTAAATCAGGATGGCCGGACGCGTGATTGAACCGTCGTCCTTCCGAATGCGAGTCCAGTGTCTAACCACTGCGCCACCTCGCTCGGTTTTCAGTACAGCGCCACACAACATAATGCACACACGACTGGTTGCAGTATTCCTTTTCGAGCGCATTCACTCTTTACAGCAGTGGGTATGTGAGAACAGTGTTGCCAGTAAAATTCGTATTGGTACTGACACCTCCCAATTGGACAGTAAGCAGGTTCGGTTTCGAGTGCCAAAGGAACAACGGCCGTTATGTGCCTCTTATACCTCACCATGCAGAAGCTACTTTCTTAGAACGCCGGACACGTGCTCTCAAAATAGCTGCAGGTACTGTTTGCTTATTCCTTGCAGCTGCAGAGTAGAAAACAGAACTGACGCAAATTGACAAGACGTGTATTACCGGGGCTGGTGTTGTCCCTGGGCGGCAGTTGATTGACGTCTTTAGACGGGGTTAGCTGCCACAGACGGCGTCTCCCTGGCGCTCCCTGGAGATGCCCCTGCCCCTCCCCCCTCCAACCCCTTCCCCACCCCTTGCCCTTAGGCGTTTTATTTTTCCCGTGACGCGCAATTCTTGGCGCGTACGTCGCAGGACGTGCCCCGCCTTGCAGACGTCAGATACGCCCGTGCTGGGGGCGATGCGGTGCTCGCCGGACTTCATACCGCGCACAATAGACCGGTGGCGGCAACAGCACCCCGTTTGGAGAAAGCGACGGCACCTTGCTGGTGCGCCATTGTTGGGTCAGAGCTTGTGCCGCCTACTGGATGTGTGAGGTAACACGGAAAAAGGCTAATGCCGTCTACTGACTAGGGATAGGAAAAAACGACCGGTTAAGACCGATACCGGTGTTTTACTTCTCAATAACCACTGCTTGCTCTGTCTCTCGATTATGACAAGTCTTTTTTTAAATTTTTTACAAATAACTGGGTAATTGAAAATGGAATTCCGCATTCTGCAGGACATCTGTTAATTTATTTATTTTTTTCTTTTCTTTTCTTTTATTTTTTTAATTTTTATTTTATTTTTTTCTTACGCAGCCATGTATCAGCACTTGGGCTGTCTGCAGTAGGATAATTTGTCTAGTTTCGTCCTCACATCAAGCTTTGGATGTTTATGCTGGTAGCTTTAGGTGCTTCAGGTCTACTACAGAGTCAACACCTTGTCATAGTTCTTTATGTGTCGTGTTTTTACTTAATTTCTTTGGACGAAACGCGCCTATTTCTTTCGCTTAATTACTTCGCAACTTCTGTGCTGGAAGAAAAAATCGTAGAAAATGCATAAGTAGCGACAAAAGCGATAGAAATAAGCGTGTTACGTCGGCACGAAGTAAAAACACCACAATATCAAAAACTATGACAAGCTATACACTGCGTAGTAGACAAAAAGCTACGAGCAAAAACATCCAAAGCTTCATGCGAGAAAAAAATAAATAAACCCGTTGGAGACAACACGAACAGTGTTGAAAACAAAACTACCAATGTGACTTACATAAGGCGGAATTCCTCTCCAGCTTTCTTGACAAGAACGGAAACAAGAACAACAGCGGCATTCACAAGAGGATTAATGACTGGATAATAATACCGGTGTTGTGGTTGGCAGGAGAGCCAACCGTGTTAGTAAAGGAGGCCGAAATGCACGCGTTTTAGCTCACGCAGCCTGGCGTGAGGTCTGGAACATGACAAGGGAATTAGAATTGAGAAAAACTGACGTAGCTGGTGGAATAAACTTTAATCCATTAATAACGAACGTCGCTCTTTGTGGTACATGATTCACAATATCAATAGTACGGATACTGGCGCCTTGCTAGGTCATAGCAAATAACGTAGCAGAAGGCTATGCTAACTATCGTCTCGGCAAATGAGAGCGTAGAAATCAGTGAACCATCTCTAGCAAAGTCGGCTGTACAACTGGGACGAGTGCTAGGAAGTCTCCCCAGACCTGCCGTGTGGCGGCGCTCGGTCTGCAATCACTGATAGTGGCGACACGCGGGTCCGACGTATACTACCGGACCGCGGCCGATTTAAAGGCTACCACCTAGCAAGTGTGGTGTCTGGCAGTGACACCACAACCGGTATATTAGTTTCTCAGAACTGCTGTGGCGTCTGCGTCTCCTTAGAGTTGACACGACTCGGTGGTGATGGTTGTCCCAGTCGGTATGACATGGAACGGCGTCCGTCGCTCACGACAACGCCACCCTGTAACTAGTAGAAAAACACAAACTCCTCTTGTGGTTTTCTTTTGTTGTGAGTCCGCGACAGACTCTGCAGCTTGCGTGAACTGGCTAACTGTAATTCTCCTTTTTATTATGTCCTGTTAGATAATGGATGTTGGACATTAATAATATAAAGTCTTGAATCTTCAATTCATCACCCAAGTTGTGGCCACATTATGGAATAGCTAGGATGTTAAGTTGATAAATTGTTATTCCGTCGTCAAGACGTCGCTACGTCGAGTGTTCAACAACAACACGACGTAATTCCAGAGATAACAAATACTTAAGCACTGTTCAGAATGCGTCGTAATCTTGGGACAAATCGACGATTGTTCACTGTTAAATAATCATGGATTCACTTTTCACTTCATAATATTGTAATAGTAAATTAATTGTCACTAATACACTTGATAACGTCTATTCAATTATGTAGGCGACACGAAGAATTAAACTTCGAATCCAATTTTATTGTTCCTTGTTTGTATATTTCCTACTCGAGACTAATAATTGTTTTCCTCTCGGCGATCTTCCTTTTTCAGTGTCCTTGAATGTTCGTGCTTATTCAGAATCACGAAGGCTAAGTCCCATCACACATTTCACACGATTTAACTTCGTCGCGAATCTCTGTATGCCGTTATCTTGCTAATGGTAAAGATGACTTTGCTTCAGTATGACTTCTGAATAATGCTTCTGTCTATATCGCAAAACTTTCAAACTTCCGGTTACCTTAAAACAATCTAGTAGCACTTACATACATGCTACGATTGCAATAGTACAAGAGAGCGACTAGATAGCAACTGAAGTTAACATTTCCATTTCTGAGTTACATTGTAGTCACATCGAACTTCCTTTTCGATGCGGCTACAACTCTATTGTGTGATAAATGTTACCTTTGGCCAATTTACCATCTGGCCTTTAACCTTTGTTATTAATTAAAATGGCTCTGAGCACTATGGGACTTAACATCTGTGGTCATAAGTCCCCTAGAACTTAGAACTACTTAAACTTAACTAACCAAAGGACATCACACACATCCATGCCCGAGGCAGGATTCGAACCTGCGACCGCAGCGGTCACGTGGTTCCAGACTGAAGCGCCTAGAACCGCACGGCCACACCGGCCGGCCGCTATTAATTATTTTGCAATTATTTTTTTGATGTTTTTGTTGCGTATACTATTATTATCTTTCATTCAGCGTCTATTTCATGATAAATATAATTATTCACATGACATTCCTGTTGATGAAATTATCACAAGTGTAAATTTTGTCGTCAGTAGCTGCCGTCACTGTCAGGATGACTAATTTTCGTACTCCTTTTACAACAAAGGGTTGTTTATTATGGTGTCTTCAATTGGGGAGTTACACAGCAGTGCTGAAATTTTTTCTTTTTAGCTAAAGCGATTCTAGACATGAGCCACATTCATTCGAAAAATCCCCATTCCTCTGAGATATTGGGTTATTACAGAAAATGGGAAAACCGATTAGTGCTATTTTAATTACAACGCCGACAGTTCGAAACTAGCAACAAACACATGGCAGATAGATCGTTACATCCTTGTTGAGACAATAATGTCCATGTGGCGTGGCTTGCTATCGGTACGTGTGTACGTGGAGTGTGGAACACTTTAGAGATGGGTCGAAACTCGTTCATTCCCGTGAACTACTTCATTCATTTCACTCTTTGCCGTGAAGCGTTCAAATGAAGTAGTTCATTCATGAAGTACGGAAGCCTAGCGAAGTTGCCCAGTTCGCCGCTCAGCTGCGGCTACGCTCGCTTCGACTCCCTCGTACACATAAAACTTCGTAACACTTCATAATTTTACCAACAGATGGCCGAACTATGCAGTAACGTGCACTCAACGTTTTACGCTCTTGAAGCGTCTGAGTTAGCTTAAATAGAGCATGGTCGAAGGGGATAAAGGAAAGGTAAACAGAGAAGCCTGTCGCATATAAAGAAGGTATTACATTTAAGCTTGCTCGACATTTTCTCATGAAGCGCCCAAAAAAGTTTTTATCTACCAAGTGAAACCTTATTTGTTGTATTCATGGACTGAAAACGTTCTATCGTCGAAATGCACTCCAATTTCATGTCCCTTTTAAAATTTAATCCAAAATAGAATGAGTATGTTTACCACTGTCACAAAGTCTATATACCTACGTTAAGTAATTACTCAGAAGTTTTCCTGTAGATTTTATTTTCGTTGAGAATAATAACCCTCCAAATTCAAAATGTAAACTGTCACCTGTAGTCATTGTTACGATTTCAGGTAAAATCCCTCTTTATTTTATTCGGAAAGCAGTTTTTTGAGTCTGTTCACTCTTATACAGTGGCTAGCAACTCGCGATCGCGTAAAAGTAGTAAAATTTGTGGTTTCTTCGCCGATTTAGGTGATGGGAAAGCAAAGTGCAACTGTTGTTCTACGTGTATTTCTTATAAAGGAGTAAATACATTTAATTAACGCGTCATGTCTGAGTGCTGCATTCAACAGCGTCATTGTCCGTCAGGCGCTTAGCGCTCCCTGCTACTGCATCTTCCGATATTTCTTGACAAATAACCCGGGCAATCCGGAACCAACATCAGCAATTGCCAGAAGCGAACATCAGTTGGTGCCAGAAAATAGCAGTATCACTTCATTATCAGACAGCAAACATCAATATCACGGAACATTACCTATATATTTTCCGAAACCCCTTTCGAACAAAAGAAATCAGGAGATAGATTTCGCACATCTGGAGACTATTATAAAAGATTATTTGCCCTTCAACATAGTAGAAAGCAAACATTTCCAAAGTCTTGTAGGCAAACTGAATGATGCTTACAGAAATCCAGCTCGGAAGACCATTTCCAACACACTACTACAACAACAGTACGGCATGATGAAAGAAATTGTGAGAGTCAAAATTAATTCTGCGGAATCGGTTGTGCTGACAATGGAATTCAGCCTATGGTATGCTGCGAAGAATAATGGAGGTTAAGAATTCCCTAATGGCAGCTGTCACTCTGAATTATACGGATCTTCCAAATTTCACTGCAGAGGACACTGCAAGTTTAACACAAGCCTGTGACCTGTTGGAAGCTTTCAAAGACTGCACCGAGGAAGTGTCAAGTAAAATGTTGTCACTGGTTCTAATATTATACTCCTTAGTCGCTCGTTGAAAAAATGGTGTGGCAGGTTTGTTAATAACACTGAAATTCATGTAGACGTGTAACAGATAGCCGAAAAGTTAGCTGAAGACCTAAAACGACTATTTCGAAATATAGAGGAAAATTCCATTTCCTCAGAAGCACCTTCATTGGATCCCCGGTTCACATTACATGGTTTTTCTGATAAAAATTCTGCTGAGAATGTGAAATTAAACCTAATCAGGCACTGTACGAAATTTGTGACGAACACATCCAGTGCTACTGCAACAATCTGAATTCTAACCACTGAATCTACTTCTAGTCTCTGATTCCAATTTGATGAAGTGTTTTCCAGGTTGCAGAGTAATCCACACCGGAGAGCTGCTTCAATAGTGGAAGTGGACAAATATTTTCAAGAGGCCCTGTTACAGAGACAAGGCAATCCACTTCAGTGGCAGTCTGAACGGCTATCAGTATACCCTTCGCTCTTTGAACTTGCAAAAATACGACAGTGTATTGCTGCAATCTCCACGCCGCGTGAAAGAGTGTTCTCGAAGGCAGCACACCTTATAAATGACAGAAGAAATCGCCTGACAGGAAAAAAGTGCAACCAATCATGTTTTTAAACGGAAATCTCTGACCACTCGCCAAATCCGTTAATGTTTATTCATAAATATATTTGTATTTTTAAATTTGATTAGGACAATCCTCAAATTGACATTTAGTGTAATTATTTCAATAATGTGTGTGAGATAAACATTCCTACATGAACGATTATCTTTAAATCTTGGATTCCACGCATGCTTAAGTTCCAGACTCTCAAGGTAAGCATTATATTTTCAAGTTGCCTGTGCGTGCTCACACAGCCAGCCTATTCGTTTGTACCTTTAATATTTATTTGTCTGCAAGCGCTGCCAACGGTAGGCTACTCGTAGACGCGAAGTATAACTGCAAAGTCACGGTTAATGATGTCAGCAGTGGAGGAAGCAGCTACTCCTAAGCCTATCGTTCCCCACAAACAGCGCGTGATTCGTCGACAGGCAGTAGACGGAGGACTGAGTGAAGGGAGAACTAGTTGGTGCCTATATATTGGGAGAGGGAGGGAGTGAGAGAGTGAGTGAACTAGAAAACAAGTGTGTAGTGTGCTATCTAAGAAGAGTTTGAAGTACCACTTCATTGAAATTGAGTGGTTAGTTCACACGTCACTGGAATGAAGCGTTCATTTGAACGACTCATTCACGAGCTCTCCATCACTACAACACTTGCCCCTACCTGGTGTACGTGGTAGTTGTTCGCTGTCATCGTCGGACATCGGTTGTATTGCAGAATAACACTTCCCTATTTTGGAACTATTTTACAAGGTGTTGTAGCAATGAAATACAGTGCTCCACTTGCTTTGAAAGACTAAAAACGCGAGTCGCACAATAAACGTACGACATCAGATAAGGATAAAACATCCACAATGTGTCTTGGAAGAGAATGTGACTTTGCTTCATGAGCTTATAATGTTGTTGATATGTTATAAACTTTGAATAATACATGAGACCTGAATTTTGTGGTTGCTTCACGGTGAAAAATTCATACCACCAAACAGTAACGAAGAAACAAAGTCATCAACCTTGACCTTTCGCTCTAGCTGCCGCCTCCCCTTCCTTCTTCGCGTTCACTATCTTTGCTGGAGACACATCGCTTTCTGCCACTGCCTCGACACCACATCGACCGAGATCTGCTACTACTTCGTATTCATCAGATTTCTTCATTCTTTGTTCGATGTTGGCAGATAAATAGGATTTTGAGTTACAATGAAAATTTCTTGTGGTAATTCAAGCATGTCCAAAGGAACTATGCATCGTAATTCAGAATAACATAGGCACTGCAATATCGTGTGTATCTGCCGATGCCGAGCACGCGACTTTAAAGTAAAATTTCTCTCCTGTTCGGGAATATAAAATAATAATGGGTGTACTAATACAGGCTATAGATGCGTGGCTGACGACAAATGGAAGTTAGGGTGTGGCGATCACTGGCGCATGGATAGCCAAATGATTGAGCTACCGCTCGCGGTATGGGGGAGCTCCGTGTTCGAGTCCCGGCCCTGCACAACTTTTCACTGTCGTCATTCCATTCTACAGTTGATAGCTGCCCATATTCTCAGTTGTAGTAGTTACCGCAGTGTGTGTTCCTTTGGACATGCATGCATGCCCGTACGAACTTCGCATCGTAATTCATAATAACACAGGCACTGCAACATCGTGCAGAATACATTACAGATCCATCGTCATACTTGAAAGCTTTTATTTCTTCTCCCTTAACTCTTATTCCTCCTCTAGATTTTTGTTTCGTTTCCTTTACTAATTACTCACTGTACAGATTGAATAAGAATGGGGACAGGTTAAACCATGCCTGAATCTCTTCTCAGTCATTCCTTCCCTTTCATGTCCCTCGGCTCTTGTAACTGCCTTTCGCTCCTTCTATTTTACCACTTTTACCTATAGAATTTTATAGAGACTATTACAGTCAACAAGAGGGGCGGGGCAGGTATGACACTGAAATTGTAATGTTTTATGCAACAAAGTTTCCTTTTATTGGGTATGTGTCACCGCATAACAACTAAATTTTATTAGGGACACATGAAACTTATTAGATCGAGGAGAACTGCTGTTTGCAGCAAAGCGCCTAGACATCCTGAATGTCATTTTTCTTTCTTCGTTTTCCTCAACACTGGAGCGCGTTTCATCTTTGTAATTGACTATTTCTGCTATCTTATCCCACCAAAATATCTTCTTGACTTCCGTTTGTACATCTTCCTTTCTTCTGACCATTTCTTGCCACACATGTCATTAGGCTTCTCGGTGAGTTTCTGCTTTGTTACCAGTTTTCCAAAGGGTAGGTGGTTTATTAAGTATTGTTCTGTGATTTTCGAGTCACGTAAATCTTCCGTAGCTCCTTCTAACCAGCTGATTTTGATTTCCTTCAAATTACTAGTGTTGGGTAATCTTTTGGTGCTAGTATTGTTCTCAATGCTACGTATGTGGAGATAAGGTTTCAACCACCCCATGTGCGTGATTTTAGTAAACAAGTCTATTTCAATATAAATGTCACATATTCTCCTTTCCATGCATATTCCGTTTTCTTATGTGGGTCCATATATTTTCCTGAGAATCTTCTGCTCCTGTTTCTGAATCTCTGCAACTCCAGAATGGCCTTCGTAAGTTGTTCCCTGATGCGTACAGTCTGTCCGATAACAAGAACTTTCTTGTAACGTCGCTATTTCTCGTTTCACGATATTAATCTTTCCTATATTAGTTCGATATGATTTTGAATGCGTTTTGGATCTTGATAGCTCTTTTTAGTTTCGCACTACTGTTCAATCCTGAGGCAGTATTACTTCTCTTCAACATCTGAAAGGGGATACGTGTGAAACACTCCCACATTCCCAAGTCTGTGGAACTTTCTGCTGTTTTGATGATGATTTACCATTAACTGGTTTTCTCATGAGATATCTGACGGCATGTTTTATACGTCTAAGAGGCGACCGTAGTCTTACTTGTGAACACATATTCGCTCCTACAGCATTACCTATCGTCTGCTAACCCAACCAAAGAACTGTACATAAAACGTACACGCCCAGTAGACCTCTGTGTTTGGGTTAGCGAGGAAGAAAATAGCTGACGTCCGAAGTTTTCTTGCCAAGTTCATAAACAGATAGAATCAGGCCAAAGGAATACTCATGCTTCCGCGACGCTGTTTGAAGTGTAGTTACTGCAACCACTATCACCTGTAGTCTGCATGTTGAACTTGGTAAAGCGTACGGACGCTTTTGCTAGCACCTTGGTTTCCAATGTTTTGTAATATCATTTAGGCAGAATAGTTATGTTGCGAGTTATTTTTTTCTTCTTCTTTAGCTTTGGCCTTTATCCCGTAGTTACACGGGGTCGGTCCGTTAATCTGAAGTACTGATGTTTGTGATATATGTTGTTGTTGTTGTCTTCAGTCCTGAGACTGGTTTGATGCAGCTCTCCATGCTACTCTATCCTGTGCAAGCTGCTTCATCTCCCAGTACCTACTGCAACCTACATCCTTCTGAATCTGCTTAGTGTACTCATCTCTCGGTCTCCCTCTACGATTTTTACCCTCCACGCTGCCCTCCAATGCTAAATTTGTGATCCCTTGATGCCTCAAAACATGTCCTACCAACCGATCCCTTCTTCTAGTCAAGTTGTGCCACAAACTTCTCTTTTCCCCAATCCTATTCAATACCTCCTCATTAGTTACGTGATCTATCCACCTTATCTTCAGTATTCTTCTGTAGCACCACATTTCGAAAGCTTCTATTCTCTTCTTGTCCAAACTAGTTATCGTCCATGTTTCACTTCCATACATGGCTACACTCCAAGCAAATACTTTCAGAAACGACTTCCTGATACATAAATCTATATTCGATGTTAACAAATTTCTCTTCTTCAGAAACGCTTTCCTTGCCATTGCCAGTCTACATTTTATATCCTCTCTACTTCGACCATCATCAGTTATTTTACTTCCTAAATAGCAAAACTCCTTTACTACTTTAAGTGTCTCATTTCCTAATCTAATTCCCTCAGCATCACCCGATTTAATTTGACTACATTCCATTATCCTCGTTTTGCTTTTGTTAATGTTCATCTTATATCCTCCTTTCAAGACACTGTCCATTCCGTTCAACTGCTCTTCTAAGTCCTTTGCCGTCTCTGACAGAATTACAATGTCATCGGCGAACCTCAAAGTTTTTACTTCGGCTCCATGAATTTTAATACCTACTCCAAATTTTTCTTTTGTTTCCTTTACTGCTTGCTCAATATACAGATTGAATAACATCGGGGAGAGGCTACAACCCTGTCTCACTCCTTTCCCAACCACTGCTTCCCTTTCATGCCCCTCGACTCTTATTACTGCCATCTGGTTTCTGTACAAATTATAAATAGCCTTTCGCTCCCTGTATTTTACCCCTGCCACCTTTAGAATTTGAAAAAGAGTATTCCAGTCTACATTGTCAAAAGCTTTCTCTAAGTCTACAAATGCTAGAAACGTAGGTTTGCCTTTTCTTAATCTTTCTTCTAAGATAAGTCGTAAGGTCAGTATTGCCTCACGTGTTCCAACATTTCGACGGAATCCAAACTGATCCTCCCCGAGGTCTGCATCTACCAGTTTTTCCATTCGTCTGTAAAGAATTCGCGTTAGTATTTTGCAGCCGTGGCTTATTAAACTGATAGTTCGGTAATTTTCACATCTGTCAGCACCTGCTTTCTTTGGGATTGGAATTATTATATTCTTCTTGAAGTCTGAGGGTATTTCGCCTGTCTCATACATCTTGCTCACCAGCTGATAGAGTTTTGTCATGACTGGCTCTCCCAAGGCCGTCAGTAGTTCTAATGGAATGTTGTCTACTCCGGGGGCCTTGTTTCGACTCAGGTCTTTCAGTGCTCTTTCAAACTCTTCACGCAGTATCGTATCTCCCATTTCGTCTTCATCTACATCCTCTTCTATTTCCATAATATTGTCCTCAAGTACATCGCCCTTGTATAAACCTTCTATATACTCCTTCCACCTTTCTGCCTTCCCTTCTTTGCTTAGAACTGGGCTGCCATCTGAGCTCTTGATATTCATACACGTGGTTCTCTTCTCTCCAAAGGTCTCTTTAATTTTCCTGTAGGCAGTATCTATCTTACCCCTAGTGAGATAAGCTTCTACATCCTTACATTTGTCCTCTAGCCATCCCTGTTTAGCCATTTTGCATTTCCTATCGATCTCATTTTTGAGACGTTTGTATTCCTTTTTGCCTGCTTCATTTACTGCATTTTTATATTTTCTCCTTTCATCAATTAAATTCAATATTTCTTCTGTTACCCAAGGATTTCTAGCAGCCCTCGTCTTTGTACCTACTTTATCCTCTGCTGCCTTCACTACTACATCCCTCAGAGCTACCCATTCTTCTTCTACTGTATTTCTTTCCCCTATTCCTGTCAATTGTTCCCTTATGCTCTCTCTGAAACTCTGTACAACCTCTGGTTCTTTCAGTTTATCCAGGTCCCATCTCCTTAATTTCTCACATTTTTGCAGTTTCTTCAGTTTTAATCTACAGGTCATAACCAATAGATTGTGGTCAGAGTCCACATCTGCCCCTGGAAATGTCTTACAACTTAAAACCTGGTTCCTAAATCTCTGTCTTACCATTATATAATCTATCTGATACCTTTTAGTATCTCCAGGGTTCTTCCATGTATACAACCTTCTTTCATGATTCTTAAACCAAGTGTTAGCTATGATTAAGTTGTGCTCTGTGCAAAATTCTACTAGGCGGCTTCCTCTTTCATTTCTTAGCCCCAATCCATATTCACCTACTATGTTTCCTTCTCTCCCTTTTCCTACACTCGAATTCCAGTCACCCATTACTATTAAATTTTCGTCTCCCTTCACTATCTGAATAATTTCTTTTATTTCATCGTACATTTCTTCAATTTCTTCATCATCTGCAGAGCTAGTTGGCATATAAACTTGTACTACTGTAGTAGGTGTGGGCTTCGTATCTATCTTGGCCACAATAATGCGTTCACTATGCTGTTTGTAGTAGCTTACCCGCATTCCTATTTTCCTATTCATTATTAAACCTACTCCTGCATTACCCCTATTTGATTTTGTGTTTATAACCCTGTAGTCACCTGACCAGAAGTCTTGTTCCTCCTGCCACCGAACTTCACTAATTCCCGCTATATCTAACTTTAACCTATCCATTTCCCTTTTTAAATTTTCTAATCTACCTGCCCGATTAAGGGATCTGACATTCCACGCTCCGATCCGTAGAACGCCAGTTTTCTTTCTCCTGATAACGACATCCTCCTGAGTAGTCCCCGCCCGGAGATCCGAATGGGGGACTATTTTACCTCCGGAATATTTTGCCCAAGAGGATGCCATCATCATTTAATCATACAGTAAAGCTGCATGTCCTCGGGAAAAATTACGGCTGTAGTTTCCCCTTGCTTTCAGCCGTTCGCAGTACCAGCACAGCAAGGCCGTTTTGGTTAATGTTGCAAGGCCAGATCAGTCAATCATCCAGACTGTTGCCCCTGCAACTACTGAAAAGGCTGCTGCCCCTCTTCCGGAACCACACGTTTGTCTGGCCTCTCAACAGGTACCCCTCCGTTGTGGTTGCACCTACGGTACGGCCATCTGTATCGCTGAGGCACGCAAGCCTCCCCACCAACGGCAAGGTCCATGGTTCATGGGGGGGGTTGTGATATATGGTGGACGGATACTCTCCAACCCGAATCCCCTTCCGCCAAAACAGCCAGAACGGAATTTGTGTATCCCATCAGTTTGTGTATAATATTAGCCATGTGAAAGAGTGAAAACATGTTCGGAATATCTATGAATCGTGCGACTGAGGAGGACCTAGTCCGATATTGGAAACTTGCGAATCGTTCTTTCGATATCGGAATTAAGGTTAGGAAATCATTGGCTTGGTACTCGCTTTACAGTAGTGAAGTCGCCGTGAATTAAGTTGGCTAAGAGTGTGGGAGCAATTCTATCTGATACGAGACCTAATAACGGTAATTATTTCGTGGAGTCTGAACTTGATTCTCAGTCCCCACTGATAATATCTGATATGACCACATCGCGTGTAGTGGACATAATGTAAGTTATTAGGGGATCAGCGAGATCTCGCCATGCATGTGCTCGGGAATCTGTTGCTTCCCAGAGTTCAAACGTATTTCATGTAGAAACATATCAACCAATATGTGTGATACTGCATTAGCATAGGTTTTGTGCACCATGCTGCCTCCATGTTGTCGTGACTAAAATAGTTGTCTAAACAGGCATGCATTTTAAACTTGAAATATAAATGAAGACCTGTAAGCTTGCAGCGTTCTCCTCGTTTCAATACGAAAGTGCTATTGATGTAAATTTTCAACTCATCTTGTCTTTCGATTCCACTCTTCCCATTTACAACTAGATAATAAACTTCGAACCTTGTAGATATAAGTGCAAATCGCATTGCAAGGCAGCTTGATTTATTTCAAGTGCAGAGGACCAGTATCATACAGTTTATCTACTTGTATTTTGTTAAATATGTGCACCTTCTGCGCCAATGGTAAAAGTACTTGTCCGCTGCCTGTGAGGGTACAAGAGTTTTCGCGATCTGCGCCCATTCTCTTAGGGTGTGACTCTCGGGAAAGAGAAAGGATGTTCTCTAAATTGTTAGCCATCTTGTGATATAAATGACACGTAATCTTCTTTTTTTTTGCAATATTATGCAAAGGGAGTTGCAATCATCTTAGACTGTCTGGATTGTGGACGATAGTTATGTTTTTCACAATAGCCCTAGTGGACGAAACAGCATTGCTGTATTTCTCCTAAGTAAACTTCAAGGTGAGATCACTAGATCAGCGACTTCTGATTACAGTTATCGCGACCAATATTCGTAAGTACGAGGGTATGCTGAAAAGTAACGCCTCCGAATCTTTTATGTGAAAACTCGTAAAGCTTTTTAAATAAAATTAAATTTCTGCTTCTTTATTCTCCTGGTCTACAAATTCGTTACACATGACAATCATCATAGCGACGAATACATTTCTCCGAACGAGACACCAGTTTGTTGATACCGTAACTGTGTATTGTTTCACTTTCTTGACGGAACCACTGCTTCATCCCTGCTTCCACTGCTTTATCTCTATCAGTGTGAAGTCGTTGAGGATATTCCTCAAATATTCGGAAACAGATGAAAATCGAATGGGACCAAGTCGGGACTGTAAGGAAGATGATCGAAGACAGTAAACCCAAGCCATCAGATTGTCACGTATGTCGCAGTGCTCCTATGTTGTCTGGCATAATGATGCTGGAGGACAGAGTGCTCCAACTGTGGACATACTCTTCGAATTCCTTCTTTCACTTTACTGAGGGTCTACCTTACACAAATGTAATTATGTTACACACCTAGTCGTTGTTGTTGTTGTGGTCTCCAGTCCTGAGACTGGTTTGATGCAGCTCTCCATGCTACTCTATCCTGTGCAAGCTTCTTCATCTCCCAGTACCTACTGCAGCCTACATCCTTCTGAATCTCCTTAGTGTATTCATCTCTTTGTCTTCCTCTATGATTTTTACCCTCCACGCTGTCCTCCAGTACTAAATTAGTGATCCCTTCATGCCTCAGAACATGTCCTACCAACCGGTCCCTTCTTCTAGTCAAGTTGTGCCAAAACTCCACTTTTCCTCAATTCTATTCAATACCTCATCATTAGTTATGTGATGTACCCATCTAATCTTCAGCATTCTTCTGTAGCTCCATATTTCGAAAGCTTCTATTCTCTTCTTGTCTAAACTATTTATCGTCCTTGTTTCACTTCCATACGTGGCTACACTCCATACAAATAATTTGAGAAACGACTTCCTGACACTTAAATTAATACTCGAAGTTAACAGATTTCTCTTCTTCAGAAACGCTTTCCTTGCCATTGCCAGTCCATTTTATATCATCTCTGCATCGACCATCATGAGTTATTTTGCTCCCCAAATAGCAAAACTCCTTTACCACAGTAAGTGTCTCATTTCCGAATATAATTCCCTCAGCATCACCCGACGTAATTCGACTACATTCCATTATCCTCGTTTTGCTTTTGTTGATGTTCATCTTGTACCCTCCTTTCAAGACACTCACTGTCCATTCCGTTCAACTGCTCTTCCAAGTCCTTTGCTGTCTCTGACAGAAGTACAATGTCATCGGCGAATCTCAAAGTTTTTATTTCTTCTCCGTGAGCCGGCCGTGGTGGTCTCGCGGTTCTAGGCGCGCAGTCCGGAACCGTTGCGACTGCTACGGTCGCAGGTTCCAATCCTGCCTCGGGAATGGATGTGTGTGATGTCCTTAGGTTAGTTAGGTTTAACTAATTCTAAGTTCTAGGGGACTGATGACCACAGCAGTTCAGTCCCATGGTGCTCAGAGCCATTTGAACCATCTTCTCCGTGGTTTTAATACCTACTCCAAATTTTTATTTTGTTTCCTTTACTGCTTGCTCAATATACAGATTAAATAACATCGTGGAGAGACTACAACCCTGTCTCACTCCCTTCCCAACCACTGCTTCCCTTTCATGTCCCTCGACTCTTATATTTGCCATCTGATTTCTGTACAAATTTTAAATAACCTTTCGCTCCCTTTATTTTACCCCTGCCACCTTCAGAATTTGAAAGAGGGTATTCCAGTCAATATTGTCAAAAGCTTTCTCTAAGTCTATAAATACTAGACACGTAGATTTGTCTTTCCTTATCTTTCTTCTAAGATAAGTCGTAGGGTCAGTTTTTCCGCTCTTGTTCCAACATTTCTACGGAATCCAAATTGATCTTCCCCGAGGTCGTTTTCTACCAGGTTTTCCATTCGTCTGTAAAGAACTCGTGTTAGTATTTTGCAGCTGTGGCTTATGTATCATTGTTCGGTAATTTTCACATCTGTCAACACCTGCTTTCTTTGTGATTGGAATTATTATATTCTTCTTGAAGTCTGAGGGTATTTCGCCTGTCTCATACATCTTGCTCACCAGATGGTAGTTTTGTCAGAACCGGCTCTCCCAAGGCTGTCAGTATTTCTAATGGAATGTTGTCTACTCCCAGGGCCTTGTTTCGACTTAAGTCTTTCAGTGCTCTGTCAAACTCATCACGCAGTATATTATCTCCCATTTCATCTTCATCTACCCCCTCTTCCATTTCCATAATATTGTCCTGAAAAACATCCCCCTTGTATAGACCCTCTATATACTCATTCAACCTTTCTGCGTTCCCTTCTTTGCTTAGAACTGAGTTTCCATCTGAGCTCTTGATATTCATGCAAGTGGTTCTCTTTTCTCCAAAGGTCTCTTTAATTTTCTTGTAGGCAGTATCTATCTTACCCTTCGTGAGATATGCCTCTACATCCTTAGATTTGTCCTCTAGCCATCCCTGTTTAGCCATTTTGCACTTCCTATCGATCTCATTTTTGAGACGTTTGTATTCCTTTTTGCCTGCTTTATTCACTGCATGTTTGTATTTTCTCCTTTAATCAATTAAATTCAATACGTCTTCTGTTACCCAAGGATTTCTACTAGCCCTCGTCTTTTTACCTACTTGATCCTCTGCTGCCTTCACTATTTCATTCCTCGAAGCTACCCCATTCCTGTCAATTGTTCCCTTATGCTCTCCTTGAAACTCCGTACAACCTCTGGTTCTTTCAGTTTATCCAGGTCCCATCTTCTTAAATTCACACCTTTTTGCAGTTTCTTCAGTTTTAATCTACAGTTCATAACGAATAGATTGTGGTCAGAGTCCATATCTGCCCCTGGAAATGTCTTACAATATGAAATCTGGTTCCTAAACGTCTGTCTTACCATTATATAATTTATCTGATATCTTTTAGTATCTCCAGGGTTCTTCCATGTATACAACCTTCTTTCATGACTCTTGAGCCAAGTGTTACCTATGATTAAGTTATGCTCTGTGCAAAATTCTACCAGGCGGCTTCCTCTTTCATTTCTTAGCCCCAATCCATATTCACCTACTATATTTCCTTCTCTCCCTTTTCCTACTGTCGAATTCCAGTCACTCATGACTATTAAATTTTCGTCTCCCTTCACTACCTGAATAATTTCTTTTATCTCATCATACATTTCATAAATTTCTTCATCATCTGCAGAGCTAGTTCGCATATAAACTTGTACTACTGTAGTAGGTTTGGGCTTCATGTCTATCTTGGCCACAATAATGCGTTCACTATGCTGTTTGTAGTAGCTTAACTGTACTCCTATGTTCTTTTTATTCATTATAAAACCTACTCCTGCATTACCCCTATTTGATTTTGTATTTATAACCCTGTGTTCACCTGACCAAAAGTCTTGTTACTCCTGCCACCGATCTTCACTAATTCCCACTAACCTACCTGCCCGATTAAGGGATCTGACATTACACACTGCGACCCGTAGAACGCCAGTTTTCTTTCTCCTGATAACGACATCCTATTGAGTAGTCTCCGCCCGGAGATCCGAATGGGGGACTATGTTACCTCCGGAATATTTTACCCAAGAGGACGCCATAATTATTTAATCACACAGTAAAGCTGCATGCCCTCGGGAAAAATTACGGCTGTAGTTTCCCCTTGCTTTCAGCCGTTTGCAGTACCACAACAGCAAGGTCGTTTTGGTTAGTGTTACCGGGCCAGATCAGTCAATCATCCAGACTGTTGCCCCTGAAACTACTGGAAAGGCTGCTGCCGCTCTTTAGGAACCAGACGTTTGTCTGGCCTCTCAACAGATACCCCTCCGTTGTGGTTGCACCTACGATACGGGTATCTGTACTATTGAGGCACGCAAGCCTCCCCACCAACGGCAAGGTTCGTGGCTCATGTCGTTATACGCAACAATTCGGAGTACTCTAGTGGTGGAGAGTTATAAATCAAAGAAGCCGAAAAATCTACCTAGTAGTATGCATGTCGTGTAATGCCTCAGATGATAATGAGAACAGAATAAAAAACTCTGAGGCATTCCTTTCCCGTCACCCTCCTATATGCAGTTTCCATGCCGGAGGAAACATTGGAAAGGGGATCAGTGGCCTCAACCTGCACCTCGAATCGAGACCTGTTTGTGGAAATTTTTATTTAACTTCTTGAAATACAACACACTGCAGGATTAAGAAAGCGTGGGGCCCGTAGCAAATTCTGACAAGGGGCCCTTTATTTGTTCGCTCATATAGTTTAGGGTATAAAATGAAATAAGACTGATACAAATAAACTTTTCTCGATTTAATTTCGGCAAATTTAGAAATAATACAAGTTAGATCAAAGGACCTAACAATATACTACTCAGCGTTTGTTATACTGAGGTCATTTAGACCTTCCTATCCCATCGCATTTATTAATTCATTTTTAATCCGCTTTAACGTTAAAAAAGAACGTTCTCCACTGCAGTTGGTGATCATTAAAGATCAGTAAATGCGTAAGGCTATTTCTATATGTGGAAAACAGGATCCTGACGAATTTTCTATAAAAAATTTGTAAATTTGTAGGTCCAAGGCTTTATTCTTTTTTCTGCCAATGGCAGCAGCGATATTCGTTTTCAATAGCTCAGCGAACTGTACCAGTCCGTCGCCTAGCGACTCTTCTAAATCACCCATGTGTTTAGCTAATGCAGTCAATATAGTCAATTATCACAATAAACACCTGTAATTCAAAATGTTCTCCAGGTGTTTGATTTTTTACAACTTCATCGAGTTGTTCGCACTTGGTACTTCGCTTGCGTCGTCTTGAAGTGTATTGCTGACATTCTTCACAGCTAGTCAGGGATTTGGCTTTTGCCTCAATTTCTGAAAATATGAGCCTCATTACATGGATATATTCATGTAAGGATTTATGAAGTGCATCTCCGGTGGTCAGATCTTGACCAGACAGCTGCAGCGAAACACTAGTCGCTTGCAAGCGTTCTAAATTCTCTTCCACGCGACACACATTATTCCCGTTTCCAATTTACTCATTTTCAAACCCCGTCCGTAAGGCTGATCGCAGCACTCTACCTTTTGATGCATATTAGTAGATATGTCATTAAAAACTTGTTTGTTTGTAAGAAAACGAAATAAAACCGCCTTTGTAACATCACATCTGGCCGACCACCTTGTTATCGATAACCTTTTCAAAATCTGAATTTTAGTACTAATATTTTTCGGTGCTTTAAAATAAGGCCCCATCGATAGTAGAAGCGGAAAAATGTATAGAGGATTTCAAGGAAATCACAGAAAATGGATGCTTCTGTGGACAACATTCTGCAGCACACTTGGCGAACAAATTTAACGCATTTGAATAACAGGGAATATTTTCAGCGCACTTATTTATATCTTTAATTCATACTTCTAAGCCAGGTACCTGCCACTTGCATTACTGGGATAGTCATAGCTCTATCCACTACAATCTTTGAGATTAATGTCATTCTCTGTTAAAAAAAGACATTAAGCTTATGGAGAGCTATTCAGCAGTATGACCTTCCATATCCAAAAACTTCACAAATCCTTCCACTGGTCCGGATGGTAGGACATAGCGCACTATCAGAGTCAGTTGGTCTACGTGGGATATATCATGAGTAGAATCCAATGATACCGAGTAGTATTTGAATCTCTTAATTTCGCAAATAATGTGATCAATATGGCTGATGCAATTAGAGAGATAAATTCTTCGCACGTTGTTTTTGACAATATGACTTATGTCGCTTTCCTTTATTTGCATTAAAGCGTACATGGTGGGCCAGAAACACATCAAATTTGGCTAGTAATTCCTATAACACCAAATAAATTCCATTGTGGGGTGATCCAACAATTTCATCACTACATTGAAATGGTAGCCTTCGCTTAGCTACAAAAACTTATAACTGCAACAATTCGTTTTAAGACTGTTCGTCAATACGTTTGTTCGCTCCCAATTTGGCTTAAAAGTTGAGAATCCACACGTGCATCCTTGTTTTTTAGAATTAACAGGGAAATTATCGCTTTTCTATGTGAGCCACTTTCTTCATATCTCTTCAGCATAACATCTGCAATCTTCCAGTGATCTAGCCCGTCTTTCGTAAATCGTGGCGAGCCGTTAGAATCTGTCACTTTGCTAACAAAACAGTACAGTCGCCTATGCTTTCTGAATAGCACAATCAATCTCTCATGTAAGTTTTAATCTTTAGTTTATGTTTATATGTGAAAAACGACTTTCTATAGAACCTTGGCTTATTTTGCTTGTCATATTTTTTCACTGAAGGCAAAAAGCTAGTGTTCATATGCTGAACTTCGCTACTTCCTTTCATAATCCAATAATTTCTGTCAAAGTTGTTTGGCGACTCACCATGTCATTACAATATATTTCACCTTCACTTTGTGTTCCACTTGTACAAGATGCAGTAACAGCAGAAGACTGCAACATTTTTTTCGACTTATCTTTTGTCCGGAAGACGAGGTCTCAGGACGGATAGGACTTCCTATGCTATTCAGTTCAGTTTGGCTTGGAGACTATGTGGCTGAACTGGGAAAACTTGCCTCTGTTCAATTGCTGTATCACTTGTGGAAAACGTAACTACATCAAAAAAAGTTGCATATTCTGATGAATCTTCTGTAGTATAACTATCATCCTTACAAGCAACTACAGCTTTTGCATTTTGTACTTCATTTTCTGTGTATTCCGCAAAATCATTCTGAACAATAAAAAACTTAGTTTACATGTTTAGATAAAACAACATATGTCTTTCCTTTTCATCTCTTGCTTTACGCTTTGCACTTCGAGAAGCATAGTGGCGTCCAGTATCTCTCTGTCTGCTGATCATGGTGATTAGGTCTACCTGTGTAGAAGGGAAAATAAATTACAAAATAAAATGGAACACTACTATTTAATTTCTATTTTCTATTGAAGCTAGTGCCAGCTCACTGCGCAAATGCTCAGCAATATATATGTGAATGTTTCACCCACAGAGCTATTGCAAATAATACGCGCCGTGTAAGGAGAAGCGAGAGTTTGCTCACTAGCACTACACGAGATAGCGAAGGAGTATACGAAACGGTGTTTTCAGAGGTCAACATAATCGATCTACAAAGCCTTAATATCGTATGCCATAATAACGTGACGGCAGGCGACTTTAACATAATGAGCAATGGGACAAAATAGCCACAAGTGGGCCCAATTTTTTAAAAAAATAATCTGTTACGAGATTGTACGTATTCAATAAGAGTTTTATTGTGGTGCGACAGGTAACCCATCTTACTACAACAAAATAACGAGGTATCGTAACGAAGCAGTGATATTTACTGTGTGTGAAGAACTTTTGAACAATACCCTAGCTACTATGCCTACGTGAGTTTTCGATAGACAGAATATGTATAAGAGTATTTTCACTTTAGCAGTCACGTATGGTCCTCCTCTTATGAAGTCAGACGAAAGACGACACACCCCTGAAGTCTGTGCGTCAGTGAGACTATATAAAGCTACACAACATGCCAACGGTATCTGCAGATCGACTCATGCTGTCGCCTCTGTTTCTACATTTAAAAGAAGCGGTATGCATACTAGGGGCAATAGATGAGCAAATTTTGTTTTATGGGGACCATATTTTAGTAGACAGGTCATTTTATAGACAAGGAATACTGATGGATGTCGCTAGAAGCCGCTTTTTTCTGAAATCAAACAAGGTTACAGTAGATTAGTTTTCATTCCGTAATAGTTTTAAGGTTACAAAACCTCGTTAATGAATGAAGAACATGGAGCTAAAGAGTCTCTCGTTCCCGGAATGACGATACAACGAGGTAGAAGAAGATTGTCTACTTGTTTAGAGTTGTCTCAAGTCTGGCCTTTTCCGGATTTGTCTTCGCATTGACAGCGCACAAGGCTGTCCATTGCCGGGAGGGACTGCCTCAGAAAATCACTAACTTGTTTCTGTTGTCAGAGAAATTAGAATGATTAGAAACAACAAATTAATAAACACTCTTTGCTAAAAATTTACTGAATGGGGACAATTGTCTGCGTGGTTTCCTTCGAGGGACATTTAAAAATGCCAGTGCCATGCACGCAACCGCTCTCCTATACACGTATTTTTTCACCACTTCCCGCGAAATATAGTTTTGAGACTGTTCACGCTCTGTATTAGTCTGTAACTGGTCCCAGAGACGACTTTGCTTTGTACATTTTTATACAGTGACTTAGCTTTTACCCGTGACTTTGTCCGCGCTTGAAAGACGCCGGCGCGCGCGGCGGCCCACAAAGCTTTGCAGTCCTGCCGGCACATTCGATTGTATCCAGCAAGCGACAATCTCCTAAGGTGTGTAACAGCACTTGCGTTTATAGCAAAACTGCGGTAACTTTGATTCTACCCGGCATGTCAAAATGAAAGCTTTATAACATTTTAAGTTTTACCTGCAAGCAAAAATACAACTGAAAATGGCATCCAATTCCGTGCATTAGTTTTTGCGTTGTGCGCGTACAGACATACACATACAAATTCTAAAAACAATTTTTTTGTCTCAATGGCTGCTATAAAAACCACCCTCATATTAGGTTTTCTTAAATATTTCCTATGCACAGGCGTCTTCAAGTTACAGTTTTATTACATTTATAAATTCACAATGAAGTGGAAACCACTGACCGTGTCGTTCAAAGCTATATAAGCAGCAAATGATTTTCGCTGCCATTGTCTTGAGCAGCTGGGTGGAAGTTGCTCCAGATCACTAGCCTTTGAAAAATTGTTAGTGGTACCGTTAAGGGAACACTTACTTTGAATTTAATAGCTGACAATATTAATGTGAAGTACATATTCAAGAGCTACACCATTCTTCAACGCTACAGATTTGTAAATTGAAAATTATTAAACTGTTATTAAAGTAATTGTTTAACAATTTGGCTGTGTTCGTGTGTCACGCTTTATCTTTAAGAGGATACAGTGGGGTGGCGTAGTGCAACGTGCTAATGCTTTAAATTTAAATCACATATGGTCAACGCTGCGCATTATCAAAATCTTAGCTCGAATTTTAACGCAAAATCGATTGCAAGGTTGTTATTTCACCAGTGTTCTGTTTTCCTCTTTAAAATAAGACTTCAAGTGGATGACGTTTCATTGTGGCATTAAAAACTCTCAAGTATATACAAGTACTAAGGGTGGACAAATTCTGAGCGCTAAATAAATGTCTAGTGTATTCGAAATCACCCATATATAATTGCAGTGTTTTATGATGACAGCAAACACAAAAAGCTGATTCCTACATAGTTACATACCGAGAACCAAAATACTTTTTTTTTATTATTTAAACTTCTGGGTATATATGAACAAACAAGGACCTTACCTTATGCTTCAGTGGTTCCCTTTTATCAGTCAGCAACTTTAGAATCACTATATAAAATCTATGTCACCTAGTCAATACTCTTCAAATTTGTAAAAGAAGTTGACAATTGGCCTCCAAGCACCGACTGTTATATGTCTTTACCTCTTGGGACTAGTGTCGACTGCCCTTTTTGAATCGTTGTTGTCTACGTCAACACTCCTGCACATTTATATTTCTAGTTGTTGTGCTGTGCGGCTTAGTTGCACCCAAAGCTTTGTTGCATGATCTAAATGTCACTAAGAAGCTATTGCTGGCCGTCGGGGTTAGCTCGGACACACCGATTACCCCGTTCTTCATCGTGACGCCATAAACATTAGTAACCAGTTGGCAGAATGTTACGAACGTAACCAAATGGAGAGATAAATCAACTTTTTCACTTGTCTGTAGAGCTCCGGTTAATATACAACTGAATTTCTGACACTTTATTTTAGTAATTTACAGCAAGAATGCTGCCAAAGTTTTACCAGACGTATCGCATGAGCTCTAAGGCTTCTAACGCAAATTTCATAATCAAACCTTTTAACATTGTAAGTAATAACATAAATCTATCTTGATTTGTTTAAATGCATAAACTAAATTCTAACTTATCCCATAAAATGTATATAAAAATACATACAGCAGTGCGGAACACCAGAAACGTACACTCAATTTTTGAGCTCGGTTTTCGTTAGATTGGGACTTGTTATCCTTCCCCGTTTTTGGACTCACTGCTGTCCAGCAAAGGAAGGCCATAATACCCCCTCTATTGTATCGAGCGCACTTCATTTGTTATCATTTTCAACGTAAAGTTACTATGCTGACTAAGAGGTGTAGCCTGATTCCCGAGGTAACCAAATTCCCTTTATTGTGTATCGCTAATTCATACAACGTAATATAATTTAGCCCTCCAGCCTACATGATTTAGACTTCATGTTGTATGTATCACAATAATAAGGAGAACACTGTTTTCTGATTGCTGCTAACGAAAAGTAGAGGACAACACTGTGTGTGTATCTACATTTATAACAGCAAGAATGAAACGCTCTCGGATGTTACTGTGGGGTCTCCCCAGACCCCACTTCGATGTCATCCACTCGGAGCATGAGGTACACACTACAGTTGGCCTCATGGCCTTCAGTATCGTTTCCACCATGAAATTACAATTAAATCAGTACAATGAAATGAATACCCTTACCTGCAATCAGGCGTTGATATACCTCAACGGGGACAGATGAAAATGTGTACCCCAACCTGAACTCGGTCCTGGGATCTCCTACTTGCATGGCAGATGCTCTATCCATCTGAGACACCGAGGACAAAGAGCACAGTGTGACTGCGACGCCTCCCGTGAGACCCACGTTCCCAACTTATTGTCCTGCACAATATTCGTAGTGCCCCTGCCCATTACACTCAATACTCGCAGCTCTACCGATTCCCGTAAGAGTTGTGGCACTGTTTTGCATTTGCACAGAAGATGGCCAAATGGCCGGTGAGCTTTAACTGTATATATGAAGATAGTATCTAGATGGCGCTGCCATAGGTCAAACGGATATCAACTACGTTTTTTTAAAATAATAATCCCAATGTTTTATTATATATTCTATATGAATGACGCCTCCCAACAAAATATGCCTATCAGTATGTAATGCAAAAAGAGATGACACATCAATCAGTACTACCACACCGATTCTACATAATGTATGTCTATGAGCAGAAGGTGTAACAAGCAGCGAGAGCAAACATTTTGGTTTGGAAGTAAGGGCAGGCAGAGGTGAATGCTGCGCCACTTGAGGCACCACAGCAACCACTTAACGGGAGTCCCAGGCGAAAGTCGACGACCGACCGACCAGGTGACTCAAGAGAGGAGAGAGTGCGGTGGGCTGGGCCACCTAGAGGATGACAGAAAAAGCTTTATAAAACAGTGTTTCAGAATTCCAAATGGATACAAATAAAACCAGTGACGCATTCCATCACATGAACTGCAAGTGGTACACATGTGACATCTGGAGCAGACACAAAACGTCTGATTGGTGGAAACGCAATGGGAAGGAAAAAGTGCCTAGATTTGGACGCATTTTAGTGGTAGGTCCCTTGCAATTGGTAGAGAGTGTTTCCACGAAATAAGGGAAATGCTCCTACTGGTGGGAAAAAGGCGTGTCGTGGAGAAAGAAAGAACCCAGGTGGGGGAGACACTTCAGCTATGAGAAAGACAAGACGGAAACTTTCAGGGACTCATCTCTGAACTGGCGACTTGGGCAGAATGGGGCAGAATGGGGCAGAATGGGGCTCATAACACTCTATATGATGCTGAGGAGAAATTTGTGTGAACAATGCGTTCACAGTGGCTGACATCCAGCTAGAAATTTGGTGTAACGTCGTTGAGCTCGAATTGTGGAGAAACGAACCAGCCAGCTAGATAATTGTTCATGCGAGAACGGAGAGGGCATTATAATATGCACACTTCTCCAGCCACGCATGTGTATATCGCCATAGCCTGAGACTAGGGGCCCAAGACTTGCCGCAGTGGTAAGACCGGTTCCCGTCAGATCACCAAAGTTACACCCTGTTGGGCTGGGCTAGTAATTGGATGGGTGACCATACGGTCTGCCGAGCACTTTTGGCAAGCGGGATGCACTCAGCCCTTGTGGGTCAAAACGGAGGAGCTACTTGATTGAGAAGTAGTGGCTCCGGTCAGGGAAACTGACATACGGCCGGGAGAGCAGTGTGCTGGCCATATGCCCCTCCATAACCGCTTCCAGTGATGCCAGTCGGCAGAGGATGACACGGCGGCCAGTCGTTACCTTTGGACCTTCATGTCCTGCGCAGGAGCAGTTTAGTTTAAGTTTTCTCGCATATCGAGAAACATAGGGAGAGTTTCTGTTGGAAATTTCAGCAAGGGTTTTTTATAGCAACTTCAGAGGGCAAGAGCAGCCAGGCAGGCGACAGCTCGACGCAGCTAAGGTAAATACCACGTGCAGAGGCGTAAACTTGTTGGTTCACCAGCTTGCATCCACTGTAAAATTGAGCGCCCTTGGGTGATCTTTCGCTCAATTTGTAACACAACTAACCATCCTCCGTAGACTTGATTGTCATCCTAAAAATAGTACTGAACTTTGAACCGGAATTGGATGATTTATCGTGTTACTGGCCAACATCATACCCTAATCGTAGGAATAACTTAGTAAATAAACTTCTAATTAAATTTTAATATTGTTGTGTTTAGCATTATTAAACTTTCTGAGAGTCAAAATTTAAGACTGTTTTATTTAGGACTAGTTCAGTTTCAGAGGACAAGACGCGTCATTTTGACGTCTTAACATTGTCAAATCGTAAACTGCGTAAAGCGTGTATTTTCGTGACAAGATTGCAATATTAAACTATATCATTACAGCTTCCTCAGATGTGTTCAGTCACTGAATAAGAAACCACCTAACCATAACATTACAACGCGACGCCATCTAGAGGGTGTCGCAGTCTGTGCAAGGGCCTTTGAACAAGTCTGTAGAGAATCACCGTCGATGTATCACGTTATCAGAGAAACACAACGTAGCCCCAGGACCTTCACGAGGTCGTACTGCCGGACGGTCACCGTATGACAACCTAAGAAGACATTGTCAACGCTTTTGTGGAACAATTCGGTCATCTGTATGAAGAAGTGGAACACTATCAGGCAGCCTTTCATGAGGTCCCACGAACGCTGTCCGCGTGCCTCGACGCGACGGCCGACCGAGAGTTGACGGGAGAAGTCACAGATGACGACATAATAGAAGCGCTCGATAAGAGAGCGTCGAACAAGTCACTGGGGCCCGATGGGTTTCCGTTAGAGTTTTATCGTACATTTGAAGATAACATGACTCTTCGACTTGATGTATCCCAATGTGCCTCCTCCACCCGCCTTAGTGGGAGGAATGATCAACCCAATACACAAACCATTGGGCGGCACAGGGGTACAGACTTACCGGCCACTGATCCTTCTTAATTTCTATTACAAGATCTACACCAGGACACTTCCAGCCCGCTTTATACGCGTACTACGCAAAGTGATATCACTTGACCAAACCCAACGCGCGCAATCAGGAACCGCGCGGCTGCTGCGGTCGCAGGTTCGAATCCTGCCTCGGGCATGGATGGGTGTGATGTTCTTAGGTTAGTTATGTTTTAGTTCTAAGTTCTAGGGAACTTATGACCACAGATGTTGAGTCCCATAGTGCTCAGAGGCATTTGAACCATTTTTGAAACACAACTAGGAGGGGATAACAATATACAGGCGGCATATAGCGACTATCGTGGTGTCATCGCACTGGAAACAACATGTCGTCTCCGGGGTGCACTGGTATCGATAGGCTTCGATCGTGCTTTTGACAGGCTGACCCACGCCTGTCTCGTGGAATTGATGGCGCAAATGTAGTTTGCAGACAGTTTTATCACCGTCGCTATGCGAGTACTCCACAGCGTCTCATCCAGGGTGGTCGTCATTGGACGCATTGTGGGGCCCATCACCAACTTACAATTGGTCAGACAGCAGTGCTCGCTGTCGACGATACTGTATGCCATTGCTGTCGAGCCGCCGCTCTGCGGACTCCAGAAACAACTCCAAGGAATGACGATAAGGCACAGCACTTATCTAGCTTCTCGCATCCCCCACCTGGCTCAAGTTCTTCCTATGCCATTGGTGTTGGCAGGCTGAATCCTGGAGGCATTAGGATATTTCGTGAGCAGAGGGCTGCTTTTTAATGTCAGATACGAAACCCTCACCTTTCCTAGCAATCGTGGAGGTCTTGGACTAGTCCAAGTCCGCAGTCGAGCAGTGGCTATTTACGTATGCACGATGATAAAGATGTGCACACGACACCAGACAAGTCTGACGGGCACCTTGGTAGACGCACTGGATCCACCTTCTCGTTTGGCACAGGTAGTGGTGGCTCACATCTCACCATTGCTATCCCACATACAAATCTTTTTTGTGGGACGCAGTTACGTACACATGGAACTACGGACCACCAGGACAGCAACGACACATGATATAGATCGCATTTTAACTCGACGACGGCCGAATAATTCCGTAGAGAGGCGCGACAGCCAACAGTGACATACCTGTAGTCAATGTTATGTCGTACAGTGAGCCACGTACACCTTGATAAGGGAGCACCCGCCCTGTGGTATCAGGTAGTAAGTGGGAAATACGTAACTCGTTACATGCAGTTCATATGACGGATGCGCCACTGTATCCACAGTGCAATGTTATACACACAGAGGAACATCGCCTGATAAGCGGGCCTTCGGTGAACGTGGGGTGTTTGGTCCAGAAAATGGTCACCTCCCTCCTTCGGGTTGTGCCGCAAGTAATAGAAACACTGATACTACATCTCCCTGATATAACATATTATCTTCGAACGAAGACAAATGCAGTGACTTGGATTCGGGGCCTTACTCTGTTGTACCCTTTCTGAGAGGGCAATAAGACTTTTGGGCCTTACTGCAAGAACATCACTCACAGATTATGAGAAATCCGAGATATCGATCATATTACGCTAACTTTTTAGTGAGTGCCTTGCTTGATTCCCCACCCAGTTGGGGTTAACAAGTAGGAGAATGTAACTATTACAAATAAGTATGCAGAACAAGAAATGACCAGGCCAGTGGAAAGGTTCCACCACCATACAAGAAGACGTACCCGGCGCCAACGCGAAGTACAACGGGATCATCGAGGAACGAGCCCAAGAAGAGGGACGTGGTCCGTTATTTTTTTGTTATCACAGAAGCGGTTTGTGTTTGTTATTTCTATACCATTATGTAAAAAGAAGTCCACTTATTTACGTTTTTCAGAAATATTTTATTTTATCAAGAACATCGTCATTTTTCATGCACAAAAATAGCTAAAATATGGTCAGAATATCTATCGGCAAAAAAAAAAAATGATAAGATGACCACTCGCGATAACCGGGAATCCGGGTTTGAGTTCCTCTCCGGCACAAATTTTCATTGGCGTCATTCAGTTCTACATCTTTTGGTTGTCATTATTCGCAATTGCAAATATATTTACAGTATTTCATAACGGCTGTAGTCGCCGCAGTACCTGCTCGTTTTTACATGGATGCGTGTCCAAAGGAGCCTTGTAATCGGAATAACACAGGCACTGCAATATTTTATGAGTCAACATTAGGTTGGCCTGACAGAGGGCAAACTCGCTGTCTCTCTCCTCCTGTCCAATTGCTGCCTGGCAGCTTGCTGAGTGCCTGACCCATTAGAGTCACTGGTCACTCAGTGATTCTTTGCCCCACTGATAACTGAGTGCTTTCACTGATTGTCCAATGTCTCCTCCTGCTTGGTCGTTTTGCTGAATCTTCCTCCAGTCTGACCTCGAAGGTGTAGAATTTCCTGTTATGTTGTCTTTTCATTGGAGGGCTCAGTTTTCAATCCCACCCACTGAAGAACTGTTTCTGTGTGATCACCCCTCCCATTCTCCGTAGAGGGTGAATATGCCCGTAATTGCAGTGGCTGGTGTGTACCCTGGGAACTTCCGTCATGCTCTTACGGGGTCCGTGATAAGGTACTTCACATTCGAGGCCTCAGTTCCCTAGCGTATTGCTCCAAGTGTTCGTCTACATTCCTGAGATGTCCAGGAATCAACGAATGAACAACCATATCATTTGTTTGTGATGCGATTAATTCCGCTTTGTTTAATTGTCCTCAGGTGTCTGTGAGTCAGCAGTGGCCTCCTCGCTGTTCGTCAGACTTTGTATAGGGCGACTGTTTCTGAGCAAAGCAGCTGGTTCAGTAAGTTGTACCTGTGTGACTTTTGGGAAAATATCACATGCAACTTGCGGCTGAAGAGTCTCCTGTTCTGAGCTCCAATCAGTTAAGTATTGTCATACACTTTTATGGTACTCGAATGACACAGTGTGTGACGAACAGAGTTTCTTTCCCTGAAACTATTGTTTCAAGCACATTGATAAGTCTTCAAGACACATTAACGAAAATGTAAAGGCCAGAAACTCGTCTTGCATTCCCTATCCTGTAGAAATGGTCATAAAAAGCATGAAAAGTAACTGACTGTAGTCCTGAAACACAGCACAAAATTCTAGCAAACTGTAATCCACAATTTTCTGTAAGAGTTCAACAACAGATTTTCATCAAATCCTAGAATGATTAAAGAATTCGTATACAGCAGATATTGTTATACGTATAAGGACGAGGAAGTAAAAATTATCAGATTAATGTTTCTAGTAATATGTTTTACCTTTCGGACAACGGATGATATTGCCCGAAGGCTTTATCACGATTGAAACATGCACTTCAATGATGTAACAAAAGCATGTTCTTTGTGAACAAGTCCAATGACTTGCCACATATAAATAAAATTGGACAGGCTCCTTCCGCAAGGGGCTCTACCGAACAACAATGAATTTGGGAAATCGGCATAAGAAAAGATCAGGGCTCTTTTTTAGCTCTCTTCTGCCTTGACTTTAAATCAGCGCAAAAACACAGCTGTGGCGATGGAAATGGCGTACTTCTCCGTGTAACGCCGCCAACTAGCCGTAAGTGAAATATGTAAAAAGCTGTCATGAAGTTTTGCATTACCCACAGTAGGCTGGTTAGCGGTGACACGTAGTTCTTAGCAACGTGTACGTGAAAGTTTGTGAGACTAGCTGGGCATGCTCTGCGCTATCTGCACCGTGCATCAGTTGCCAGAGTGGGCGTGGCAGTGTCACCACATCAGGGCTAGAAGTATGTTGAGGTAGTGACCCGGAGCTGAGCAGCAGTGCTACAAATGTGGCCCGGGGCAGTATATACAGGGCGAATCACCCAAAACTTGCACCACAAAAATTGCAGAGGTGGCAAGTACTGTTGATGCGCGGGTTCCACAGAATGGATTGGTAGCCAGGAGCTCGTACTGTTAGCCAATCAACAGCTTGTAATAATACCTAGAAAGTGTATTTTTTGGCAAAAATATACTTTTTAAAGGGAACAATGCCTGTCGATATTAACAAACTAACTGTAGCAAATTAGAATGTCTGGGGAGTTTGTTGTAGGATTTTAGTGCGAGTCGTTTACGAGATACCATATTTTGGAAAGTTTCCACACCAACACTTCTTTTTGCCATTCTACCTGCGCGGTTGTTAGGTACGATGTTGCTATGTTGCTTACTATGAGCTTGTGTATTCCTTGGGTGCACTGCAACTTGCCAGTCAGTTAGTTCGACAGTCCAAATCGTAAGTGGACGATAACATTTACCAACGCAGAAAAAGGTGGAACGCTCATGGTGTATGGAGAGTGTAGGAAGAAAGCAGTTCGTCCTTGTACGATGTTAGCGCAAGACATTCCAATAGGCATTTACAATGTCGTAGTTATTTATCAATCTCTTCAACCAGTTACGTGAAAGTGGTAGAAGTAACACCTAGACAATGCAACAGAAAGAAGCAAATGACTACGGAATAAAACAAAATTAATGTTCATGATGCTGTCGCAGTTGATACGCACGTTAGCTCCCGACAAATAGAATGAGGAAGTGGAACGAGCTGGCATCAGTTCTATTCATTCTCCGTCGACATAAGTTCTATCTCTGTCACATCTCTCTCCATCAAGAGCCGCATGAAAACTAGTATGAGAATCGTGTCAACTTCTGTACATGGGCATTATGACTGGATGCTCCAGATGCATTATGTATCTTGTTTAATGATGAAGCCACATTTACCAGTCGTGGCCAGGCAAACCATCTAAACATGTTCTATAGGTCTGTTGACAATCGCCGTTGACTTAGTCAGGCCGAACATCGGCGTCCCGCCCATGGGGCGTGAAAGTGTGTGTGGGATACTGACTGTAAACTCAATGCGCACAAGTATTTTGCAACCTCCGAACAGATCAGCTTCGATGGATGCTAGAGGACGTTCCTCTGCGGACGCGGTACCAGCATGATGGTTGCCCAGCCCACACTGCGCAAAGTACTATAGCATGTCTTCACGAATTGTTTCCAAATCGTTGGATTTTACGCAAAGGACGTTGGCCAGTGCGTTCCCTGTTTTCGATGCGTGTAGACATTTATATGGGGAAAGCAGAAAGACGCTGTCTACGAGGAAATAACACCTACACCCAATAATACACAATGGCTTATTACTGCAGCCTGAACGAAAATCTCCACTGAAATGCTACCACGTGTGCAGCAGTTGGTTCATACCAGAATGGAAGCGTATATTGCGGCTGCCCGTAGCTATTTTGAACACAACCTATGCTGGTCAGTTCGGTCGTTACTGGTCAGAATCCACATAACTAGTGTATGGGCCTGTGCTGTTATTTAGTGTGTACTAACATAGCATGTACAAGCGTCAGTGTAAGGTGTGGGGGAACTCTTCAAAGTACAGTATCTCGTAAAAGATACGCACTAGAAGCCAGCAAAAAAAAAGACATTCTAGTTTATTTCGTTTTAGTTTATTAATATCAGTAGGTGTTGTTTCACGTAAAAGGTGTAAGTGTGCGCAAAAAATACACTTTAGAAGTATTACTACACTCTGTTGATTGGCTAACAATACGATCGTCTGACTACCGATCCCGTCTGTGAAAATCACGTATCAACAGCTTTTTCCACTTCTGCAATAGGTGATTCACCATGTATTTAACTGTGATTTATGAGACACGGACGTTGGGAGCCCAAAGTATTACCCAGACGTCAGGGGTACACTACACGACTGGGTACAGCGAGCTGTAGCCATGGGTTCGAGTCCTGGACAGCGTAGCAGCCACTCGCACTATGTCCAACCAGAAGGACAATTGTCCCTCAGCGCAGCAACCCTGCTGTCTTACATCAGCAAAACCCAGACTCTTGGCAGAAGACAGAGGTTCGTGCTCCATGTACGGTAGTCATCCCTCATTACCACGGAAGACGCGAGCCATGCCTAGGTCACCTAAGTATGGGCGTTTGACGTCAGAGGACCGACGCAGAAAGGAGAAGGAGGGCACTGCTCATATCAGGGCCTTGACCTACTGACGGGACATAGCTCTCCTCCCATGTCTGATGTCAGCATCGCTAGGCGCCGGCACAAGTACCATCCATCTGGAGTGGGGGCCATCCAAACGCTGACCGTAGCCGGACTGCAGCGCCAGAGTTAGTATGTCTGCTTCTCGTTGACGATGGAGCATTGTTGTAATCAAAAGCAGTAAAGTGTCTCCGAACCACTACTGTCTCACTGGGTCCCACCGGCCCACAACCTAGCCCCACCCTCAGCCAGCTGGGTGCTACACCTGTCAACAGAGAAACAAAATTTCTGCAGTGATCTGTTAAACAAAGTATTTATGATGGTGTTCGTCCACATTGTGGTAGCACTGCGGAAACCTGCGGTTTAGCGGAATGCCAGAACTCTTTTCTGGAAGTGTAAGAGGATTCAGTATTGAATAAAATGTCTGGACTTGTGGTCTAAGGGCCTAGAGGTGTCACCACGGTAGCTCAGAGTGTTAGGTCAGAGAGTTCACTGCCCTCTATAATAAAAAATTCAGAGCGAATTGATTAATGATGGACTTGAGCGGATGTCAAAGGATGTCTGCGCCGAACAAATGTGCCGAACACAGATGAACAAAATGAGATCAACAAAAAACAGTAGTAGCATCTTTGATTAGTAATCAAGTAGTTCTAGGTCGGGGGTTCGAATCCCACCAACGCTTAAATTTTGAAGAACTATCTTCATTAACGACCGAAAACTTCCGGCATAAGAAGTCATCCTTACTTTGTCAATGACTTTGTCAAAGACGGCTGAGAAGCGAACAGAGGATCAGGGTACTCTTGCCCATGGGGTAAGAAACTGCCCCTAAAAGTGGAAGAATCAGCAATGATCAACGGCATCAGGACACAGAACGCAAAAGAAACCAATGCATTGAAGACACATCTTGTGAATCCACAGGACATGTGGCCTGTAATTGAGAAAGTGTCTTGATTATCCCTCCATTTCCTAGAGATTCCCGAATATTTCTCCATTCGGGTCTCCACGACGGGACTGCCAAGGGGGAGGTGACCATGGGAAAGGGATTAAATAACCAACGAAAAGACAACGCTCTACGAGTCGGGGCATGGAATGTCAGAAGCCCAAACTTGGTAGGGAAGCTAGAAGATCTGAAATGGTAAATGCAAAAGCTCAGTCTAGATGTAGTAGGGATCAGTGAAGCGAAATGGAGAAAAGACAGGGATTCCTGGTCAATGCGTACAGTGTAATATGATCAGCAGCAGCAGAAAATGGTAGATAAGGACTGGGATTCATTAAGAAAGTAGGTAGAGCACAGAGAGTGTTAATGTGAACAGTTCACTGATAGGATTATTCTCATCAGAATCGACAGCAAACCATCGTCGACAGCGATTTTTCAGGTATATACCCCGACGTCGTAAGCTGAAGATGAAGAGACAGAGAAGGTGTATGAGGATATTGAACGAGTAATGTAGTATGTAAAGGGAGATGAAAATCTAATAGTAATGGGGGACTGGACTGTGGTTGTAGCGGAAGGAGTAGAAAAAGGAGTTACGGTAGAATATGGGACTGATACCAGGAATGAGAAGGTAAAGACTAATTGAGTTCTGTAACAAATTTCTGCTAGTATTAGCGAATACTGTGTTCAAGAATCACAAGAGGAGGAGGTTTACTTGTCAGGGGCCTGGAGATACGGAAAGATTTCAGTTAGTTTACATCATGGTCAGACAGAGATTCCAAAATCAGATACTGGAATGTAAGGCGTACCTAGAAACATATATGTATTCAGATCATAATGTAAAAGTGATGAAGAGTAGGTGGAAGTTTAAGAGAGTAAGAATCAATACGCGAAGAAGTAGGATATGGAACAACGAAGCAGTGAAGAGATGCACTTTAAGTTCTGTGAGACTATAGGTACTGCAACAAGGAATAGCTCAGTAGAGTTGGACACCTCTAAAATGGGAAGTCGCAGAAATTAACAAGAAAAACTTTGGTACAAAGAAAGTAACAGCGAAGAAACCATGGGTAACAGAAGAACTACTTCAGTTGATCTATGTATGCGAGAAGCACACAAATATTTAGGCGAATTCAGGAATACGGAGACAAAAGTCGCTGAGAAATGAAATAAATAAAAAGTGCCGCGAAGCTAAAACGAAATGGCTACGGGGAAAATGATGAAATCGAAAAATGGATGACTGTTGGAAGGTCTGACTCAGCATATAGGAGAGTCAAAACAAACTTTAGTGAAGCTGAAAGCAAGGGTGACAACATTAAGAGTGCGACGGGGATTCCACTGTTAAATGCAGAGGAGAGTGCGAATAGATAGAAAAAGTGTACCAAAAGCCTATGTGAGAGGGAAGATTTGTCTGAAGTGATAGAAGAAGAACCGGGAGGCGATTTAGAAGAGATAGGAGATCCAGCATTAAAATCTGAATGTGAAAGGATTTGGGAAGATTTTAAGACCAAACAAGGCAAATGTGATGGATAATATTCTATTAGAAATTCTAAAATTATTGGGGGAAGTGGCGAAAAACGACTTTTCACGTTGGTGTGTAGAATGTATGAGTCTGGCGATATACCATATGACTTTGGAAGAATATCATCCGCACAATTCTGAAGACTGCAAGGTTGGCAAGTGCGAGAATTATCGCACAATCAGCTTAACAGCTCATGCATCAGAGTTTCTGACAAGAAGGATTACAGAAGACTGGAATAGAAAATTGAGGATGTGATAGAGGATATCATTTTGATTTTAGGAAAGCCTAACCCATCAGAGACTCAATTATGACGTTACGGTTGATAATGGAAGCAACACTAAGAAAAATCAAGCCACGTTCATAGGACTCGTCGAAGTGGAAAAGCGTTTGACGGTGTAAAATAGTGCAAGATGTTCGACATTCCGAGGTAAGTATTGGTAAGCTATAGGGAGAGATGGGTAATTTGGAACATCTACAAGAGCCAAGAGGGATTAGTTAGAGTGGAAGACCAAGAACGAAGTGCTGGAATTAAAAAGGGTGTAAGACTAGAATTTAGACATTCGCTCTTACTGATAAATCTGTACATCGAAGAAGCAATGATGGTAAGAAAAGAAAGGTTCTTCGCTAATGAGTCAAAGTGAAGAAGAGTTACATGATCTGTTGCATGGAATGAACAGGCTAATGAGTAAAGAATATGACTTGAGATTAAATCGAAGAAAGACGAAATTCATGAGACGTAACAGAAATGAGAAGAGCGAAAAACTTAACATCAGGATTGGTGGTCACTAAGTAGACGAAGTTAAGGAATTCTAGAGCAAAATAACCAAAGGTGGACAAAGCAAGCAGGACGTCAAAAACAGACTGGCAATTGTGAAAACGGCACTTCTGACCAAGGGAAGTCTGCAAGTATTATACATACGCTTTAATGTGAGGAAGAATTTACTGAGAATGTTCGTTTTGAGCACAGCAATGTATGGTAATGAATCATGGACTGTGGGAACATAAGAGAATTGAAGTAGTAGAGATGTGGTGTTACAAACGACTGTTGCAAATTAGGTGGACTACTAACGAAGCAGAGAAGAGGTTCTGAACAGAATCGGAGAGGAAACGGATATGTGGGAGACACTGCCTAGAAGAAGGGAGAGGATGATAGGACACCTGTTAAGACGCCGGGAAATAACTTCCTTCGTACAAGAGGTATCTGTAGAGGTTAAAAGCTGTAGAGGACGACAGAGATTGGAATACATCGAGAAAATATTTGAGGACGTAGTCTGCAAGTGCTACTCGGAGATGAGACAGAGGAGAGGAATTCGTGGCAGGCCACATCATACCAATGACTGATGACTCAAAAAAATTAGGTTCCAGGAAGGTGGAGGAGGGGGTAAATGTCGCGCCTTGCCGTCCCTTGCAGACGCTTATCAACAGTAACCAGCCACTGTTTATAATACTGTTTACTTACGCATCTAATAGACAAACTGTCTCTATAAAGTCCTACTTTTCTACATATACATCCGTCTGGCAGACATACATAGATGCGTGTATGGTGCTCTATACTGTCCGCCACTTCACAGTTCAGGGTACTGTTAAATTTTGCTTGTTGTTCCGCAAAATTTGAAAGTCTATAAAGCAGTCCACAATGTAATAAAATGACGCAGGATTTTCGATTCATCATAAAATTAAGGGTGCTCTTACATTAAAAACTTTTTTGCCATTATCTATTTTCTAGAGTGTTTTATCTGCAGGGCACCGACGTCCCATGTAACTTTCACAACGACAAGTAACCCATGTCACATGTAGAGACTAAGTAAAATGTAATTTTAAACGTAAACGGCCATCTATCACGGAAACCGCTTGTAAACCAATTAAGATCTGAACACGTATACTAAAGGGACGTATTTAATAACATACTAATGTCTAATCTTTTAAAGTGACCCAGATTCCACTGCATAAATTAAACTGTCGCCAAATACAGAGTAGGGCAGTCAGTTTCGCCTAAAATTATTCGTACCTTCGCTTTTTAAACTATAGAATGGAGAACGTTTTAATGGGACACCCTCCTCTAACATTAGCTTTTTTTCTAGAAATAACCGATACAATGTATACTATCGATTCTTGTATAGGTAAACTTTATATCAGCTGTCTAACTGAATGCACTTCGTATGATTTTGTATACGATGTGTTATGTTTCGGGCTAAAATCTGTAAAACGAAAAATTAATTTGTTAGTTCTCTGTACGTCCAGTTAAAATTACTTTTCCTTTAAAGATATTTGAAATAACAAGGTTTCTGATATACTTAAAATTCATGCTATTAATTGCACAATCTAAAGCGAATTAATAATTTTTTTTCTGGACTTACGAAATAATGATATTTTTCAGAGTACATTCTTCTTTGGCCAAGAAAGTTTGTAAACTCTTTTGGTTTGTAAACTGTTTGGAACATTTGAGTATTGCAGAATGTTAGGTGTAGTGGTGATTAATCTGATGTAAACACACATATATTTCTAATTTTGTCAACAATAATGTGAATTAGTGTTCTGAAATGGAGATATTGAAGTCAGTGTGGTATAGAAGAATGAGATAAAATAAAAAGATACTCATAGCAACAGAAAGAATTTCGTCAATCGTTCTGTTCAGCAAGAACCCACAACGTTAAATATAAATTTCAGCCTCAAGAATTTACTCCTAGACACAATAACAATAGCCAACAATAACAGGAAGAGAAAATGAAGTTAAGTAAAAAGTTCTTCAGTAGTTAAAACTTCCGGGCTGAGAGGCCGTGGACGAACAGTAGAACTTCTTCTCCCTGACGTTTCGTTGCCAGCTGCGGACAACATCTTCCGAGGCGAGTCTAGTCGTAGTGAGAAGAAGTTCTACTGTTCGACCACGGCCTCTCAGCCCGGAAGTTTTAACTACTGACGATGCCGGCCGTGAAAGCCTACACGCTACAAAAAGTTCTTGTTTTGTATATCCTACGCCACTTAAAGCTTTCGAAACTTTCATAGACAGAGAATTTTAATAGTGATTTGTGTGGGAGGGTAAGACTACAACGTTCAGCGTAATACTAATGTGGCAGAGAACTTTCAGATACGCTAGACTCAAGGCAGCAGTGGATTTCCACTGCAAAGGCTGTCCAGTTATACTTAATGCCTCAGTCTTATTTTCATTCAACCAACACGGAATTTCGTTTCAGTTGTGTAAAATGTTTCTGGTCACGATGTAGTCGGCTACTTGGGCTAATGTATTGCTACTTGCAAAGTGCTTTGAACGGGCTTTCGAGAGAAACGGCGAAGACCATTGGTCAAAGAGTTATTTTGAAAGCAGCCAATTCTTTTACACGGTAATATTCATGAGCTTGGGCAGTGGGCGGCATGTGAATAGGGAGAACTGCAGACCTGAATCCAGCGCCGCCATTTTATTCCTTTTATGGCGGAGGAGAACGATAATCAACAAGAGCTACAAACGGGTGTAGCGAAAACCGCAACTTACGGCGTCTACCCGACGGTACCAACTGCGGTATCTAAACGGAGAAGGAAAGAGTGCTAGTGGCGACAAAACGTGCGACGAGGCAATTCCAGTTAACTATAGCTTTTTCTCTTTCGTGGTCTGCCACAGAAAAGTGCCGTATATGCTAATCCGAAGGAAAAGAAAAGAAATCTCACAAATATACTATGATAATATGGTAAGCTACTGAAATTTCGTTGTTAATTATTGTTTTTTATTACTGCGGCATAAAATTTGCTACTTACTTACACTAACGAGGCAAATCATTATGACCATCTGGTTAATTGCTAAGTAGCTTAATACATTAGGAACACAATACAGCAGCGATTTCTCATGTCATGGATGCGACAACCCCTTGGTATATTTTGAGAGGTTTATGGCACCAGATGCCAACGTACAGGTCAAGAAATTCCCTCAAATTACGGGCTGGTGGTTCGTGGGCCCGCTGCAGACTTCTGGTAGTGCACCAGATGTGTTCCTTGGAGTTTAGGAGAGCTTGGTAGCCTAGACAGCCACGTGACTTCACTATTGCTTCTCAAACCACTGTACCATTATTCTGGCTTTTCGTTATACTGACAGCTACCTGCTAGAAGATGCCATCACCATAGGAGAAGATATCAAGCATGAAAGAACGCAGGTGGTCTTCAACAATGTTCACCTAGTCCACAATCTCACAGGACTTTTCAGTAACGTTGCAGGTCCTAGGAAATCCGAGACCAAGGTCTCCCATAGGTAATATCAATGGAAATGAGTCACCGGGTTGAATTAATCATATTCCTCGTCGGATCATGTCGACGGGCGTGTCTGTGTATGCCGTTGGCCTAGATGACGACGTATGTGGGTGGGCACGTCCGTCGACATGGCGCAACGAGAAATATAATTCATTCAACCAGGTGACACATCTACATTGATCCACGGCCCAATATCGATGATCCCGTGCACACTGCAGTAGTAAATGACGATGTCGTTGAATCAGCATAGAAACACGTAGGGATCGTCTGGGGCCGGACTCCAAGTTCATCATCATGCGCTATGGGTGTACCCTGAAACACTTGTGCCTGCAGTAGCATTGTACTCTGCCGCCAGATCCGCCACAGATTTCTTCCCATCCTGCTTCACAGAGTGAGCAAGCCTCCGACCTTTAAGCCCTTTTATGAGGCCACCTTGTCATCTATTCGTGGTTTCACCGCCGCTCACCAACAATCAGCAACTAAACAGATTCGTTGTTTCTGAGATGCTCGTTCGCAAGCGCCGAGCCATAATTATCTTCCTCATTCTAAACTTTTTATGTTAGCGGATTTCCTCATTTGTGACCACTAATGTGGCTGGAATGATTTCTCATTTGTCTCTACTGGGCTTACATACTTCCCTTCCCCTGTCACGAGCCACCAATGCTTCACCAGGTTGCATTCACCGTGAGTAGTGGTCTTAATGACCGACTGAGTTATTCGATCGAAATTTTATAGACTCTCAGGCAATACCAGTAACCACTGTACTGCGACAATTCGATAGGGTCAGGTACAGAGTGGTCTAAAGTCACGGGAAGTGTTGCACAACAGAACGTATGTCATGTGAGAGGCCCGAATGTTGCGTCTAAATGCTGCGTATTACCTGAGTTGAAATTCGACATCTGCTCTGTCTACTAGAGACAAGTGTGTAGTGACATGTCGAGATGTCGTGAATTAACCGCCTTTGAACGTGGTAATCGGTGTAAGACGATTGTCATAACATACTGGACAACAAAGAAGAATGCCGGTTTCAGAGGTCAGCAGTGCCTGGCGTTGGTCTTCAGTATCGTTGACATGATGTTGCCACATTCGCAGACCTACAAGATCACCACAAGTGTTTGACGGTTGGGCGTCACGTAGATATCCGCAGTGCAATTCAGGATGATCGACGATCTGCTGTGAGTCAGATCGAGGCTGATTTGAATGTTTAGCGTCCAGAACCCGTTTCTACCAGTTTCCATACAGGATTCAGCATACGGCAACCGAACATCACACCCATTGCCTTCCCGTTACTTTTAGTCACTCAGTGTATATGTTCCGATACTGATTAATGCTACACAGTTTGTCACTTGTAAAGTGAATGATTATGACACACCGCCATTCACAGAGTGGTTATCAGCAGTGTTATAGGTATGAGTCAATTCATAAACTCCAAAGGATGAACAACAGTAAAAGAATAGGTCATTAGAAAATTACTCCTTTCCATGGTAAAGCTTATGCTGATTGACCCACTGATTGACCACCATATATCTTCAGGATTCAGGAATCTGTGCAGTAAATCAGCATCGCCGGAGATCATGAAAGAAAAAATGCTCTGATCACTATGGGACTTAACATCTGGGGTCATCAGTCCCCCAGACTTAGAACTACTTAAACCTAACTAACCTAAGGACAGCACACACATCCATGCCCGAGGCAGGATTCGAACCTGCAAACCTAGCAGCAGCGCGGTACCGGACTGAAGCTGATCATCCTGAAACGTCTTGTCAGAAGATGTCACCTTCCTGAGGGGTATGACAACATTCACATGACTCGCAAAAGTACTCTGCACACTGCTTTTCGTAGTAAGATGTGAGGGATTTATAGCTTTCTTGGGAGAAATGATCTTGTTGTCCTTCGTATTACCCTACCAGTACAAACGCGTTTTCCCTAATGTGCATTACCTAGGAGAGTAGGGGAGGGACGGGTGATATTTCTTCATGTCGACAAAAAGAAAAAAACTTCATAAAAAACAAATTCGTTGTTTTTCACTTATATTAAAAATATATCTTTTAAAGACGAATGATGCGACTCCAGAACCTGATACATCTAATAGCACCTTTCCAGAATGAAATTTGCACTCTGTAGCGGAGTGTGCGCTGATACGAAACTTCGTGTCAGATTAAAACTGTGTGCCCGACCGAGACTGGAACTCGGGACCTTTGCCTTTCGCGGGCAAGTGCTCTATCATCTGAGATACCGAAGCACGACTCACGCCCGGTACTCACAGCTTCAGTTCCGCCAACTTGTTAGAAATATCATCGCACATTCACTAACGTGTAGTACCAATAAAATTTGATTGATTCGACATCCGCAGCAGAGCATCCTGAAATCAAATAGAAATTGAAGCGGTGTACTACCAAGCTGGCGAGACTACGCCGCGTGGTCTCAGGCGCCTTGCCATGGTTCACATGGCTCCCCTCGACGGAGGTTGGATTCTTCCCTCGGTCCTTGGTGTGTGTGTGTCCTTAGCGTAAGCTAGTTTAAGTTAGATTAAGTAGTGTATAAACCTACGGACTAATGACCTCAGCACTTTGGTCCCATGCCGGCCGGAGTGACCGAGCGGTTCTAGGCGCTTCAGTCTCGAAACGCGCGGACGCTACGGTCGCAGGCACAAATCCTGCCTCGGCATGTGTGTGATGTCCTTAGGTTCCTTAGGTTGAAGTAGTTCTAAGTTCTAGGTGACTGATGACCTCAGATGTTAAGTCCCATAGTGCTCAGAACCATTTGAACGATTTTTTTTGTCCCATACTACCTTACACCACCACCACCACCGTGGAACTTCATTAATACCATAATAATTATGGACAAGGAAATTTTGACCACTGTTGTTAACTTTTATTCATAACATAATTTTTAAGCCCATGTTTATGCGAAAGGTCCTGGACCTGAATATACTGAATGACATTGACTGGAGAAAGCTACACCTACACTAAGACTTAAGTTTTCATCTTAAGTCTATGATATTTAAAACATTTATGGAATCTAGTACAATAATTCATTTCATATTTTTTTCACAATTTTATAATATAAAGCAAATCACTAGTTTACAATTTTTTTTTCGGAAGGTGGGCTTATTGTAACCCAGACGCCTCTCGTCCGTCGCCCCCCCCCCCCCCTACTCCCGCCCATCCACTGTGTTGTGAAAGGTAATCAAAACTTCACTGGTGTTTACCTGAAAAATTAACTAATGAGTCAACGAAATTACGCACAAAAAATGGTTCAAATGGCTCTGAGCACTATGGGACTTAACAGCTGAGGTCATCAGTCCACTAGAACTTAGAACAACTTAAACCTAACTAACCTAAGGACATCACACACATCCATGCCTGTAGCAGCAGCGCGGTTCCAGACTGAAGCGCCTAGAACCGCTCTGCCAAATTACACACAATTATAAGGCAGTCCCTCTCGCATTTATTTAAATATTATTTTTTTTAGTAAACGAATCATAAGTAACAGACTTCACAGGTATACTACAAAGTGTTTTGTTCATCATTTGACGGTTTAATGTAATGATTCGACCACTATTTCATCATGTAAGAGGATATTATTGTACTACTTCCTCAATCCCCCTCACTCCACACCCCTCAGAAGCTCATTTTGTGATAACGGACTGTGGCATAAGGCACTGCCAAGAATAGAATTTACCTGTTTGTCTCGCCTGTTGTGTCCTATTATGACGCCGAAAAATGGGTCAAATAGCTCTGAGCACTATGGGACTTGACATCCAAGGTCATCAGTCCCTTAGAACTACTTAAAGCTAATTAACCTAAGGACACCACACACACCCATGCCCGAGGCAGGACTCGAACCTCCGACAGTTGCGGTCGCGCGGGTCCAGACTGAAGAGCCTAGAACCGGTCGGCCACAAGGCCGGCTATAACGCCGACAGCTAAGTACAAGTAGAATATAAAGTTCGAGCAGTGGCAAGTGATGACAATCATACGAGCTTTCTGCCAAACACTCCTTAACCACTGTCGAGTGGTATACACTGGTGTGCAGAACTTAAGGAAGAAAATGATTTTCGCCTCATGGGTCACTGCAAGTAACGTAGCTCAATGCAACTTTGACCATGCATAGCAAGAACTGGTACAGTATAGCCTAGAAAGTTACAGAAATACGCAATGAGACGAACAGAAATGACAGCTCTATTGAGAGACTATAATTAGACTCAAGCAACCACGATTTACGATGGTTTCGTGGACATCCAAAAAAGCAGCATATCGCTGTTAGTAGGGTGTTGAAGTGATATCTCTGTACTGCCTCAACTGATTGTAGTTAGATGAAAAGTAAGAGGTGAAAGGGTACGATCACCTGAGATCCCCGTTTACTTTGACGTGCTTATTCCTCTAAATGCCTTTGCCTCCATGGACTGAAATCTTGTCGCTGAAAGTGAATGTCCAAACTATCCCCTCAATCCACGAAATAAGAAATACAGCTTTTTCATGAACCTTAGTATTTTAACCGAATATGACTGTAGGGAACACTTCTTTTAATACATTTCCGACGATTAACATTAACATGCGTTACGTTAATTGGTCTTTCCATTTCATGGACTAGAGAAAAAATCAATTTTTTGTCACGAGCTTCAGCATCCTCTGAAGGGCTGCGTATCTCCATCAAGTGGCGCACCTCCATGTAGTAACCACAGACGCAGCAAGTGCCAAGCGGCAGTAAATAGCTATCAGAGCCACAACTGCCTTGTAGAAACGCAATGTCGGGCCTCCCACTTCACGCACATGTAAACGAATTTGCGTGCAATAAGCGTTTTCCCATTTATTGGACACTTAGCGCTATTTCTAATAGCAAATGACAATCATCATTCGTCAGTAACAGATACAGATAGTAACTTATCACTTTTATAAAGTAATATCTGCACATTCATATTTCCCGCCTTAGAAGAATGATGTCGTCATCGTCAGAAAAAAAAGAAGACGAAACTTAACTAACCAAACAAAATTAATATTAATGGCATTTTTCACCACGTCTGTGTTTTTTAAACTCTAAGTTACCGCTAAAACATTTACTGATCTTTAAATTTCAAGAGTAAAATGGAAGCCACCAAGGCATGGCATATATCAGGTTGGTACACAGTAGAAGAAGAAAGGGTAGCTTTGAGGGATGAAGTAGTGAAGGCAGCAGACGATAAAGTAGGTAAAAAGAGGAGGGCTAATAGAAATCCTTGGGTGACAGAAGAAATATTTCATTTAATTCAAGGAAGGAGAAAATATAAAAATGCAGTAAATGAAGCAGGCAAAAAGGAATACAAACCTCTCAAAAATGAGATCGACAGGAAGTGCAAAATGGCTAAGCAGGGATGGCTAGAAGACAAATGTAAGGATGTAGAGGCTTATCTCACGAGGGGTAAGATAGATACTACTTTCAGGAAAATTAAGGAGACCTTTGGAGAGAAGAGAACCACTTGTATGAATATCAAGAGCTCAGATGGAAACCCAATTCTAAGCAAAGAAGGAAAGGCAGAAAGGCGGAAGGAGTATATAGAGGATCTATACAAGGGCGATGTACTTGAGGACAATATTATGGAAATGGAAGAGGATGTAGATGAAGACGAAATGGGGGATAAGATACTGCGTGAAGAGTTTGACAGAGCACTGAAAGACCTGAGTCGAAACAAGGGCCCCGTAGTAGACAACATTCCTTTAGAACTACTGACAGCCTTGGGAGAGCCAGTCATGACAAAACTCTACCATCTGGTGAGAAATATGTATGAGACAGGCGAAATACCCTCAGACTTCAAGAAGAATATAATAATTCCAATCCCAAAGAAAGCAGGTGTTGACAGATGTGAAAATTACCGAACTATCAGTCTAATAAGTCACAGCCGCAAAATACTAACGCGAATTCTTTACAGACGAATGGAAAAACTGGTAGAAGCGGACCTCGGGGAAGATCAGTTTGTTAGAAGACGTGAGGCAAGACTAACCTTACGACTTATCTTAGAAGAAAGATTAAGAAAAGGCAAACCTACGTTTCTAGCATTTGTGGACTTAGAAAAAGCTTTTGACAATGTTGATTGGAATACCCTCTTTCAAATTTTGAAGGTGGCAGGGGTAAAACACAGGGAGCGAAAGGCTATTTACAATTTGTACAGAAACCAGATGGCAGATATAAGAGTCGAGGGGCATGAAAGGGAAGCAGTGGCTGGGAAGGGAGTGAGACAGGGTTGTAGCCTCTCTCCGATGTTATTCAATCTGTATATTGATCAAGCAGTGAAGGCAATAAAAGAAAAATTCGGAGTAGGTATTAAAATTCATGGAGAAGAAATAAAAACTTTGAGGTTCGCCGATGACATTGTAATTCTGTCAGAGACAGCAAAGGACTTGGAAGAGCACTTGAACGGAATGGACAGTGAGTGTCTTGAAAGGAGAGTATCAGATGAACATCAACAAAAGCAACACGAGGATAATGGAATGTAGTCGAATTAAGTCGGGTGATGCTGAGGGAATTAGATTAGGAAATGAGACACTTAAAGTTGTAAAGGAGTTTTGCTATTTGGGGAGTAAAATAACTGATGATGGTCGAAGTAGAGAGGATATAAAACGTAGACTGGCAATGGCAAGGAAAGCGTTTCTGAAGAAGAGAAATTTGTTAACATCGAGTATAGATTTAAGTGTCAGGAAGTCGTTTATGAAAGTATTTGTATGGAGTGTGGCCATGTTTGGAAGTGAAACATGGACGATAAATAGTTTGGACAAGAAGAGAATAGAAAATTTCAAAATGTGGTGCTACAGAAGAAAGCTTAAGATTAGATGAGTAGATCACATAACTAATGAGGAGGTATTGAATAGAATTGGGGAGAAGAGGAGTTTGTAGCACAACTTGACAAAAAGAAGGGACCGGTTGGTAGGACATGTTCTGAGGCATCAAGGGATCACAAATTTAGCATTGGAGGGCAGCGTGGAGGGTAAAATACACTAAGCAGACTCAGAAAGATGTAGGTTGTAGTAAGTACTGGGAGATGAAGAAGATTGCACAGGATAGATTAGCATGGAGAGCTGCATCAAACCAGTCTCAGGACTGAAGACCACAACAACAACAACAACAACAACACAAGTTCGTAGTGTTTTCCTGATATTCTGTTTCACATCGGTTTACACAGTTGAACGACAATACTCAGACGTCTTCTGAGTAAGTCTCATCGACCACAACGGCATGCTAATTCTGTAAATACCGTACAGGACACTACCTTCCAACGAATACTACGTTTTAGATAAATATATAAATTTGTACAGTGATAGTTCCCCGGTATTTACTTGTCTCCATTTTCCCTTAGCTTCTCAGAGGTACTGTCAACATAATAATTACACCGATAGATTGTGTTGTATTCTATGGAACTGGGGACCCAGAAATGACGGAGAGTCTTCGCTCCCGCCGTAGCCCTCAGTGGTTCACAATCTCAGCAGGCCATGCAACCCACCGGCGCCCCACACCGAACCCACGGTTATACACTGATAGATATTTATGTAGGGTATAGTGTCCCGCAGAATCATTCCTCTGCTACCTCCTTCCGACTTACTACCAATATCTCTAGAATTCAGCTGAGCCCTTAACTTCGAGATAAGTTTCTCTCCTGCCCCCCCCCCCCCCCCCCCTCTCCAACCAAAAACATCACCGTGCTAGCTTTTGTGCAACTAATACTCGTGTTAATTTGGTTTATGCACCTAATCATTACTTAAACTTCATACGAATGTTCTCACTCTTTTACACACCAGTGCTCTCCATACCTACGGGGCATCTCCATTTGTCCCTTCCGTCAAACCTGCCTTTGCTAATGGCCAGCATCTACTTGCTTAATAAATATTCTTTTACTCAGTTCATATTCGGGCTACTCATTGGAACTTTTTGTTCTTGCTGTGTTGTGATATTTATGTCTAATGTCGCATTTTTACACTACTGGCCATTAAAATTGCTAAACCAGGAAGATGACGCGCTACAGACGCGAAATTTAACCAACAAGAAGAAGATGCTGTGATATGCAAACGATTAGCTTTTCAGAGCATTGACACAAGGTTGGCGCCGATGGTGACACCTACAACGTGCTGACATGAGAAAGTTTCCAACCGATTTCTCATGCAAAAACTGCAGTTGACTGGCGTTGCCTGGTGAAACGTTGTTGTGATGCCTCGTGTAAGGAGGAGAAATGCGTACCATCACGTTTCCGACTTTGATAAAGATCGGCTTGTAGGCTATCGCGATTGCGGTTTATCGTATCGCGACACTGCTGCTCGCGTTGGTCGAGATCCAATGACTGTTAGCAGAATATGGAACCGGTGGGTTCAGGAGGGTAATACGGAACGCCATGCTGGATCCCAACGGCCTCGTATCACTACCATCTTATCCGCATGGCTGTAACGGATCGTGCAGCCACTCCTTGATCCCTGAATCAACAGATGGGGACGTTAAGAAGACAACAACCATCTGCACGAACAGTTCGACGACGTTTGCAGCAGCAGGGACTATTAGCTTGGAGACCATGGCTGCGGATACCCTTGACGCTGCATCACAGACAGGAGCGCCTGTGATGGCGTACTCAACGACGACCCTGGGTGCACGAATGGCAAAACTTCATTTCTTTCGGATGAATCCAGGTTCTGTTTACAGCATCATGATGGTCGCATCCATATTTGGTGACATTTCGGTGAACGCACATTGGAAGCGTTTATTCGTCATCCCCATACTGGCGTACCACCCGGCGTTATGGTATGGGATGTCATTGGTTACACGTCTCGGTCACCTCTTGTTCGCATTGACGGCAGTTTGAACAGTGAACGTTACATTTCAGATGTGTTACAACCCGTGGCTCTACCCTTCATTCGATCCCTGCGAAACTCTACATTTCAGCAAGATAATGCACGACCGCATGTTGCAGGTCCTGTACAGGCCTTTCTGGATACTGAAATTGTTCGACTGCTGCCCTGGCCAGCAGATTCGCCAGATCTCTCACCAATTGAAAATGTCTGGTCAATGGTGGGCGAACAACTGGCTCGTCACAATACGCCCGTTACTACTCTTGATGAACTGTGGTATCGTGTTGATGCTACATGGGCAGCTGTACGTGCACAGGCCATACTAGCTCTGTTTGACTTAATGCCCACACGTATCACGTCTGTTATTACGGCCAGTGGTGGTTGTTCTGGGTACTTATTTCTAAGGATCTATGCACCCAAACTGCGTGATAATGTAATCACATGTCTTTTCTAGTATAATCTATTTGTCCGATTAATACCCGTTTATCATCTGGATTTCTTCTAGGTGTAGCAATTTTAATGGCCGTTAGTGTATTTATCGATTAAATCCCTCGATAGCCTTTTTTTCCGTCGGTAGAGCATATCCCTTTTTCGTCGTAAAATTGAATCTTAAAATATAAGGGGCGAGCAAAAAGTTTGAGTTTGAAGCACTACAGTTCAGAATCAGTATGCCACACAGACAAAATCGCTGTGTGCACTGAAGCAACTATGTCACCGACGCACCAGGCTCAAGACACCCGTTTGGTAAAACATCGTGTCTTGCTGCACACCCTTGTTCGACAGTAATCTTCGATCCTTCAAGGCCTTTTTTAATGGACCGAAGCCTTGATAATCGCAAGAGGAGAGATGAGGCCTATAGGGCGCGTGCTCGAATGTCTCTCACTTGAGTTGGCGTAACTTCTTTGTTACAACCTTTGTATGCGACATGCGGTATCATGAGGCAGCAGCACCCCTTGTCACACCATTTCACGGTGCTTTTCGACAGACATGCTGCCCCATACAGATTTTTCATTCCCCGACATATGTCAAACAGCATCTGCCCTTCCTAACCAGCAAAATAATAGAAGCACTTCGGTCGTGTTCGGGCGGAATTGGTAATAATGTCGCCACGCTTCACGTTTCCGCATTTACTTCACGCAAGCTGAAAAAACACGACTGCCAGACAGATATCTTGTTACCAACTCGGTACTTATATACTCGCGTTCGACAACTGCTGGATGGTTGTTCATGTACGTGGACGTGCTGCAGGCCATCTCCCCAACGCATCCCGCACGTGCCCGGTGGGATTTAAGTCGGGTGTAACGGGGTGAGCCCACCCACCGAATGGACCCCTGAAAAGGTGCACATGGGGAGGGAGTACTGAGTCACAATAACATTGCCCCTTGAGTGTACTGTGTTCAAAGCTTTGGAGATGAGTACGTTCATGCATCTTTATTCTTTTCCACATGATAATACCTGGAACCCCCAAACGGCGTTGTACGACAATGTTCCTGGGCGCATAAAAATGAATGAGTTGTTATATTTTAAACTTAATATTTGGAAAAAACTCGAACTCTATAGTTAATTATCTCAGTTTTTACCACACTTTTAAAAGGTTTGGAAAATTCTAGAGTTTTGCATTAAGGAGGTTGTATTTAATAAGCAGTGCAAAATGCATCGAAAAATCTCTCTTACTAGTGTGGCGACAATTGCAGCCAAAAGTAGGTGAAAAAATTATAAAATTACACATGTAAAAAAAATTATATTGTTATGTTTTTGAACTTCCATTTCTATGTGTGTGAATCCTGAATCCCTCCTGGTCATGCTAACGAAGTTTTCATAATTTACTTGTAAAAGTATAGAAAGTGGAAATTAAAGTATCCTTTGGTGTCTCTGTTGCTAAAAATCGGCCCGATTGACGTCCAACCTCCCTAAAAAACTAAAGACGAAATAATTTGTTTCTATAGACTCTGCAAGGCTGTGAAAAATATATCTTTCGGTACGAGATGCGCAAACTTTCTGCCTGGTAATCGTCATGAAAATATTTAAAATACAGCCTAAACTCCTGATGCACTATTGGTAAAACCATGCAAATGAAAATTTAAGCGAAAGAATGGTTCGTAAATAAAAGTCTCACTGATAGGCAGTGGCCATGGAAGGGGTGTGAGCCAGATGGTGCAGGAAAAGTTAGGAACATGGTACCAGGTCACAAGTATTATGAAGCCAAGTGGTAGCCTTAGCCAGGTGACAATGGACATAGGAAAATTGTGCAAAGGCTTTGGCAAAGAGGATCAACTTATTAGAATAGGTGGAGCAGGAAATAGCCTGGCTAAGAACAGTAATCACAACATTAGGGGTGACCTGGATAAAGTAGGAGTAACAACTACACACTACAAATGTGAGTTTCATGGAGGTCCTGCAGCGCCTTGACCAGCCCTGGGTTAATACTACTGTGAGCCGTGTTACTGCTGACTGAAATGAATTCTCATATGAGTGCAGTGCCCGTTGCTACACTTGGTAGATGAGATTATACTACATATGGTCGGCACCTGAGTAGGAGAGGGGCAGATAGGTTGGATGAACTTCTTGTAGGAAAGGTACGGGGGCCACTATCTCACAATGCAAGATCCCTGTGGTTACTGGTGTCAGAAGGGCACATTTTTTAGGTTAGAATCCAGTTTCAGGCACCCTATTATGAAAGAAGTCACGATAACAGAAGAGCCCCAGAAGAATGTACATTGAAGTAAGGTTACTGTATTCCACCAAAACATTAGTAGATTGAGTAATAAGGTAGAAGAGCTTTAACAGAAGAGCCCCAGAAGAATGTACATTGAAGTAAGGTTACTGTATTCCACCAAAACATTAGTAGATTGAGTAATAAGGTAGAAGAGCTTATTGCCTGCTAGCAAAATTTAGGGGAAATGATAGATATCCTGTTTCCATCTGCGCACCACATACCTACAAGGCTAGATAAGATACATTCTAAAGATTACAGTCTAGCAGCTTCGCCATGCACAACTAATACGGAAAAAGGAGGAGGTGCTGAGCACCACATAACCATAGGGATAGATAAGCTACACGCTTACTCATGCACAACTAATACAGGAAAAGGGAGAGTTGTTGCATATATTAAGACAGAACCCAATTTCAAAAGCATTGACACAAATAGATTTTGTAGTGATCAGCACACAGAAGTGTGTGCTTGTCAGTTAATGCTGAAAAACCATTCGCTTTTAATTGTAATACTGTATAGACGTCCACTGGGAAATTTTGAATAATTTATGAGGAACCTGGATTCCTTACTGTGGAGTCTGTCAGACACCAGCAAGTAGTTAATAGTCTGTGGTGACATCATTATAGATTTTCTAAAGGATTCTGAGGAAAAATGATCTGGAAACTTTATTTGGATACTACAATTTGCTCTCAATAGTTAACTGTCCAACATGGGTAGATAAAGACAGTAGGTCTCTAATTGATAATGTTTCCTTTAATGAGGCTCAAAGCAAGAAAGTAACTGTTTACCTAGTAACAAATGCTGTCTCTGATCATGATGCACACAGTCAGTCAGGGTAAATGACATAGTGCCTTACAGTGTGGATACATCTCAGTGGAAGTCAGATAGAATCATTAACGACTACAGGGCAAATGGTTTTAAGGGTAGTTTACAAGAAACAACCTGGGATGAAATATATAAAGAACCAAATGCCAATATAAAATTTAATCTATTCCGTGATAAATTCATATCATTATTTGAAAATAGCTTTCTGCATAAGCTAATCAGAAGGGACATTAAACGTCCATGTAAAACACCATGCATCCATATGGGGATTAAAGTATCTTGTGAAATGAAAAGGGAAATGTATCTTTTAGCAAGAAAAAGTAGAGACCCTGCAGTAGTTCTGCACAACAGAAGTTACTCAGAATTACTAGGAAAGGTTATTAAAGAATCAACAAACACGAAAATATTGTCAGAAATCAGTACATCTGACAACACAGTTAAGGCAATATGAAATATAATGAAGCAAGAGACAGAAGAACGAACCAAAGAAGAATTGAATGGAAGGATTATAAATTACAAGTCACAGGTAGCAAAAGTATTTAATAATAATTTCTTAAACATAGTAGAAACCATAGGAATCAGCACTCCAAGAGAGAGATCGCAGAAATATTTTGAAGATGTAATCTCATAAAGTTACATCAAATGAATGTACCACCAACTTCTACTTCTGAATTTAAGAGGGGCTTAATTCTCTCAAGAATAAATGCTCTTCTGATTTTGTTAGTGTTTCCATTAGAGCAGTAAAGATTTGTTACCATATAATAAATCCAGTATTGTCCAAAATGTGTAATGCATCACTAACTCGAGGGATTTTTCCAGACAGACTAAAATATGCCGTTGTCAAAACCCCCTTTAAGAAAGGTGATAAGGGAGATGTCAGTAACTACCAACCTATTTCACTACTGACATAATTTTCCAAAAGTTTTGAAAAGGTGATATATTCTAAAATAATATCTTACCTTGTCGACAATAATTTTCTCAGCAAATAACAGTTTGGGTTCCAGAAGGGATGCTGTACTGGTATTTACGTGTTCACACACCAGATATTACAAGCATTAAATAACAAAATAGCACAGGTACGTATTTTCTGTGACCTATCTAAGGCATCTGATTGTGTGAATCGTAGTATACTCATATATAAATTGAAGTACGTATTATGGAACTGATGGTATTGCCAACGAACAGATCATGTCATATCTAACCAAATGAATGCAGAAAGTTGTAGTTCCTAGTAATTCAACCAACAGAATCCAGGGACATAATTCTGAGGGGGGAGAAATCATGTATGGGGTTCCCAAAGGCTCAGTCTTAGGCCCCCTACTGTTTCTCGTGTATGTAAATGATCTCATGTCTAATGTGCAACAAGCAAAATTAGTTCTTTTTGCAGATGACACCAGTATAGTAATCACTCCTTGTATAGATACAGAAATGGCAGAAATGGTGAACAAATGTCACGAAAGTATCATTGACTGGTTTTCTGCTAATCGTCTCACCCTGAATTTCACAAAAATACGTCATATTCAGTTCTGCACTTGTAGGGGTACTGTACTTGGTTATGAAATAGTACATAGAGTGGAAACTTCCCAATTCTTCAGTGTTCATATTGACGAGAATTTAAATTGGAAATAAACACATTTTGGAACTCCTAAAACAAGTTATTTCATGCACATTTGCACTTGAATCATAGCAAATTTTGAGGACAGAGAAATCAGTAAGCTGACATATTTTGCTTATTTTAATTCAGTAATTTCATATGGAATAATGCTCTGGGGTAACTCATCTTTAAGAAAGAAAGCCTTCATTGCCCAAAAACGTGCTGTAAGAATAATATGTGGTGCTCAGCCGCAATCATGTTGTAGACATATGTTTAAGGAGTTGGGCAGTCTGACTACTGCTTTACAGTACATTTGTTTCCTGATGAAGTTGGTTGTAAATAATCCACTACAATTCCAAAGGAACAGTAAGGTACATAAATACAATGCTAGAAGAAAGATTGGCATTCATTACTCAACATTAAGGTGGTCTTTAGAACAGAAAGGGGTACACAAGGCTGCAAAACAACTTTTTGACCCCTTACCCAGCGTCTAACAGACAGGAAGGTAAAAATTTGAAAATAAATTGAGAAAGTCTCACCTTGGCAACTCCTTCTTCTATTCCACAGAATAAATTCTATGTTTGTAATGTGTAAAAGGGCGTGGGTAGGAATTGTTAACTCAGTCTGTATATTATCTTGTTTTCATTTCGGGAAAAAAATTACATGGCGGTATTTAGAGTACAAACAGACGTACAAATTATTTTGCAATATGAATGTAATATGACTTGTTCCACATCATAACAATTTATGGTGCAAAGTGATCCTTGGAGCATGAAAGTAACGAACTAACTAAGCGGTTAACACTCATTAGCTATAGATAAGAAATGTTACAATGTGTGATGTGATGTGAAATTTATTTTGTTCCTGTATTTTCAAAAAATGGTAAATACTGGTACAAATTTATCCTAGTTGACTGTAAATGAGTCATGAGCCAAAACACTTATTGTTGTTTGTGCACTCCACTGCTAGTGTGTCTCACTGACCGTTGTTGTTCTATGCACACCGATTCAGGGTTACTTTAACGTCTTGTAACTCTGTGCTTCTTTTTGCAATAAACACAGTTCAAGTATCTGAAGGTGGTGTGATTGTACAGTCACAGTTCGGATAACATAGACGCCATAATCAGCATTGCCTGCCTCGTGTCCAGTGTTACCAAGGCGGAAAACCTCGAACGGCGACGCGAGCAGAAATAGGATGTAATTAAGGCTGATATTTCTGGTATGCTGCGAATGATAAAAATCATTAAACGTGGAAATTATAAGCAATCGTGAGATTTGAGAGACAAAATTTTTTCGTGAAATGAGAAGACAGGAATGGACGTCCTCTATCTCGGATTTCATATCTATTTTTGCAATATTCTTAATAATCAACTCACGAAAATGAATGGTAAATTTTATTTGTCAACAACGGGCCATCCGAGATCGTGATGGAGCTCCGATGTTAATGTATGCATGATGAAATGTATGCATGTGTAGTTCAATTACTTCAGTTAACACGAATTCTGTTGTGGCTAATGAGAAACTGAAGCTACTTCTCAAAAAAAAAAGGCTCATAACTGGTCAACCGAACAACAAAGAAGAAGATTTGGATTATATTAGCGTATAGTTGAGATAGCATTCGACTGACAAGGTCACGTCATTATACATTTTTTCACAGATTTCGAAATTTCATCTTTCTAAAGAAGGTAATAAATGAATGGGCTTTAATGAATAAATCGTAAAAACTGTTGCTTACAAAACTAACGGAGAGCACTCAGACATAACAGTTAGTTAACAAAGTGTTGATCAGCTCCGCAGAAGTTTTAACTAGCAACTGTAGAAGCTGCGGGTTTTGTAAAAAAGCATCTGAAAACACCGAATCCGTTTTCGTAAGGCATTACATAGATATGGGTGACATTATTTAGAAAGAAATGAAACTAATAAGCAGAAGGAAGTAAAAATCGTTTGTTAATTCCGGCCTCATAAACGTAGAGACTGCGGGGATGGCACTAGCCCCCTCCCCTCTCCCCTCATGGCATCCGAATCCAGAGTACAGAATTCTCATTCATTCGAGACGTAACTTTCTTTCGTTTCGCTGAACCATCCGCTTATGCAAATGTAGCATTAGGTGGCTGATCGCAGTGAGATAGTAACATGTCTTTGCAGTTTCTGTACAACTTAACGTTTGTTTAGGTTTCAAAATGTTCATTTATATTAAAAATTTCCATTTTAGACTCTTTCCCACCACCCCAACCCCATTTTCTCGGATAAACGTCTGCGGTCTCCTATGATATGATGGCTCGAAGAATAGTGACACTAACTGGAATAATATTTTGAAAGGATCAAAACCATCTCCTTTCCATTAAAACCATGGACTCATGCCAGGAATTTTTTTCCATTACTTTTCCATTTTATGCAGTATTGTTTACTATAACACAGATGAGCTGTCTTACACTGAGATACTCTTAAAGGAAGACTTTTTCTGCAGAAGAGACCGTTAGAATAATTGTTCCTGCCCTGTACTTCTGGTTGCATCGTTATAAATACAGTATTACGTTCAGACCGTGAATGTGTCATTCTGATGGGTGCAAAAGTAGACGTTACGATATTTATTTCTCCATGTGACTAATATTGATATGCAGTGAGACTTTTAGTATTGCGTGGGATTTGTTTTGCTTGTTTGTTCTCCAGCTAACCTATTCTCATAATCAGTTTATAATTTCCTGTGAGACCGACTCGTTTTGCCACTTCGTGAGTGGAAGTATTTCCTTCGATAAGTGGTCAATTAACTTATTTATTGCATGGCTTATCCGTATTCCACGTAAAAATTGTCAAGTTACAGATCTATGATGAATCGTTGACCTGATCAACTGTGTTGAAACAATAGTGACTCAGCAAAAGGACGTGACAATTCTTTTTATAGCGTTTCCTCTGTCATTACGATTATCTCTCATTCTGAAATAAAATGACGATGTTGATGAAATGATAGAATTTGATTTAGTCTGTTGTCTCCTCTTCCTCTTGGTTCTCAACAGTTGCCGTATAAAATGCGCAGTTCCTCCCAATTAACTGGCTTGTTATTTTCAGTCCCGCTGGCCTCCTCTTTCTGTAGCTTCCTAGCAATTCTTGGTATCCGTTGGAGGCAGCATTCGGAAATATTCACTGAACTTTCCACCGACTGTTTGTGCTGTAAAGCAGATATAGCTTTTATTTACGTTGGTCACCGTAGAAAGACGAAACATTAAGTTCAAGCCGATTGTCGAACATTCAGTTTCTATTTAGCCTGTAAATCCCCTTAGAAAAATTTATAAATGACGGTGCTGGAAAACCTCAACGTTATTTGATTTTCAAACAGCTGAACAAAACTGAACGTACTCAGACATTTCTCTCTTTACTTATTCTGATCAACACTAAACTGACACACAATATTTTTTTTTAGCGCAACGCAATCTGACTTTCAATAACCCCTACAAAATTATGACCCTGACTAACAATACCCTACACCTATCATGAATCACTCACCTCACAAAGATCTTCGTTACACGAACTACTGCAATACAGCGAGCGCCAATACTGCCAGCTAAATAAAAGATGCTAACTACTGAAGACTCTAACTACTCATAGGCATAGTTAGCAAATGAAAGATTTTAAAGGAGAACAAACAATGCATTTACCTTAATAATGTTCAAAAATCAATATATATCAGTTCATGACATCCAGTCTTACAAATATCCGTTTTCTGACGGAAACACTTCCAGATCGTCCACTCTCAAAACTCTGCACTCTGACATCACTCCCCCCACATCCACCATTGCTGGTGGCTCACCTCCAACTGCGCAACGCTTCGCGCTGTTCACATCCAACTGCCCAACACTACAATAGCAAATATTCCAACAATGCAAACCAGCTACAGACTGCACACAGTACAGTCAGTGGTTTTGATAAAGAGCGCTACGTGGCGTTACCAACATAAAAACCTAAACAGCCTACTTACAAGCCTGACTGTTTGTGCAGGGGATACAAGTGGTCATGGGTCGACAATCATTTGACATGTCGAAGGCTCTGACATACGAAGAATGACGAGAGAATACTGTCCATGATGTATACTGCATTTCATAATCTCTGTGCATAATACTTAAGGTACCTATGAAGCAGCGCGGATCAGTTTGCCACCTTATCACTGCTTGCTCCTCAAAGACAAATACGCGTTCTGGAGGATGTGTGTTACTAGCTATCACATTAGATCGCTAATGGCGCGGTGTATTCCGATATCAGCTCATAACCATGCACTTGTTTTCTATTGGATGATAATTCTTCATGATTCGGAGAGGTGTAGCCCAGAATGTCTCTTCACCGGTTGCAATCTTGATTAAACCAGACACAATAAGTGATGCTCTAGCAGTCAATTAGAAAGTCATCTCATTTTTTTGCTGAAAAAGTATTTACAGTAATCTTCTTAAGACGTCAACTGTGCAATCCACTTTGTCCTCTTTATGCAGTTTAAGAAAGAAACACACACAAACTACGTTATGTTTCAGCTACACTTTTAGTGCTGACCGGTTTCCGGATTGTAATATCATCGTGAGGTAGCAACAGGTAATTTATAAAGTAACAACAAAATCAGCCGCAGTGTTTGTACTTTTGACAATCCACCTCGAAATTTTTCTAGCACGAAGAAATGAAAGAATTCATGCCATATAAAGGCCTTTTCAAGAAGTGGGTGATTCATTTTAGTACAGTGCGGGGTGTTTAAGAAATACTATCTGCTTCAGCAGTCAACTGACTCAGTTATCTACCGCTAAGGCACACTGATAAACTTGGCGTTGAGACGGGGTTGTGAAGTTCACAAGATGGCTTTTATGTGCAAGTTTCAAAGAAGATGGCGGTGGTGGAAAAGGGTAGGCTTTTAGTATACTACATATTGATGTGTATGAACGTATCACAACAGTCGCACGTGACTTCGTGGACAGTATGTCACCAAATCTTCTTCCGCTGAAAGCGTATTCGATGTTGTCACTTCACGCAATGCTTTGTCGCTATTCCCAGGAAGTTCACCTGTCTAGCGAGTGAAGATCTGATGCTGAGTACGTCAAGTGCAGCGAATTTTGTTACTTAGGATTGAACAATCATAGACCCTCTGCACTGACGTTATGGTGGGCTGTGTAAATTTTTGATCTAGAGGGAACCAGCGGACGAATATTTTTATTTAGAACTGGTTTCCAGTGTTAGGAATTGTTTCATCTAAGAGGCAAGATGAACAGTCAAAATCTAAGAAGTTAAGCTTATGTTTAACAATGTGGAGATGTGCAGCATGGAAGACCAACGTATTACTTTTAGCGTGATTTCTCACAGTGAGACGATTAGCCCTTACCTGTTTGGGGCTGATACTGTTGCAGGTGCATCAGACCTGGAAATGCTCTGGAAATGGTGATGCGCTGTTGGCTCCGGTAATTGAAAAAAATGGCAGCGTCAGTGAAAATCAAATTAGCAAATGTGTATGGTTTCTTTCTTATTCAGCAATGGAGCAAAGGTCATTGTTTATGGTGGCGTGCATTCTTCCTCCTGCATATAAAAAAGAATCCAAAAAGAATACTTTGATTTCAAAATAAAGTTGACTCTTGAAGTTTATACAGTTAACGAGGCGTAACAATGTAGCACCACTATCAGTTCCGTGGCTCCTGTATCAGATCCGTGAAGAAGATTAACATTGGCCAGAACATACTTGCTCAAAATGCTTGCAAGTCGCTGATAAATAATCTCCAACTAATATCAATGTCGTGCTTTGCTTATAGAAGAACGAAATCAGAGCCTGAAAGCAAACTGTATTCGGCACATTGCGTCTCTTGGCAATGACCTTTGGAGCACGCAGATTCAGCAAGCTTTTCTGAAACAAATTTTACAACAAATCATGAATTACATACCACTTAATAATTGAGGAGAGTTCATTTCTTTTTAAGTGAAACATAATTACGAAGCCGGCCTAGGTGGCCGAGCGGTTCTAGGAGCTACAGTCTGGAACCGCTCGACCGCTAAGGTCCCAGGTTCTAATCCTGCCTCGGGCATGGATGTGTGTGATGTCCTTAGGTTAGTTAGGTTTAACTAGTTGTAAGTTCTAGGGGACTGATGACCTGAGAAGTTAAGTCCCATAGTGCTCAGAGCCATTTGAACCATAATTATAACCTGTTTTTAACATATCTCATTATGAATCAAAACTAATTTTACTACAGAGAGACATACATAAAATTCATCTGCTCAGTTCGGTGGTGGCAACAGAAAAGAGTTGCTGAGAGGAGCTTCGCTTATAGCTTACGTTTTGTTACAAAACGCTTGAAAATATAATTCCTGCGATTCCCAAGTTGAGTTTCCGATGTTACATTTCAAAGACGTTTTGTCAAATTTTTCATAGACAACGTGAAACTCTTCCGTAAGAAGATAACTTTGAAATATTTTTGATATTTAACAGAGATGACTTTCTTCATGTAACGTTTCAATGACTGTTTTGCACAATTACAACTTGATTATATTTTTCCAATAGGGCAGAGCTGCACCAGGATGTCAGAACATTCCAGGTAACATGACCTCAACCTTTGATGATCAGTAAGAGTTCAAACGATATGTAACAGCACAGACAGCTTTCGCGGTACCCAACCACAGGTAACATTTTTCATCATTTCTTTAAGGGCTGTGTTCATGTGACCATCACTAGCTCTGAGACTGACTTAATAGTACGAAAGGGTGATTTATAATTAATACACGTTACAATAATACGGGGGGAAAATGTTGTCATTTATAGAACCTAATCCTCGGATCTGGATAGTTAATATGATACAAAGTAAGAACTTTAATATTCAGATTCTTGTTGAAGACATAAAAGGTATTTTCCAATGTTTGACGAAATAGACTAGATTTTTCCTACGAGCGAAACATATTAGTGTTCTGTTAGATGAGTATTGTATTTAGATCGGTGCATCAGTAGCTGGCTTAAGCGACATAGTTTTTAGTGTAGAATGAAGGCTTTCACGACCGGGTGCCATGGCTGTTGATATATTTTCCGGGATGTGAGGTCGTGGTCCAAGAACTTTTCTGCTTCTTACGTTTCGTCCAGGACAGTGCTGGACTTCCTCAGAGGCGCTGCTCCGCTGAGTCTTGCCGACTGACTGGTCGGGTGTCTGAGAGCGACATATATATTGTGAGAAAGGGGGGCGTGGTTCAGGTGACACGTTATGTACAGTGATAATCCATAGCAAAGATAAGGTTGACTATCGATTACCACCTTGTCATAGATAAAAATTGTTAGCAATTTTGTAGAGCTACTGTCCATATTTCGCTAGTTTCATAGCCTCCTCTTTCCTACTAAAATTATCGTGATGTTTATAAATTTCGATAGCTTCTGTATATAGCCGTGGATAGTAATTTAACGTTGTAGATAAAACTTCGCTATCCGAGAACTTGACTTGGTGGTTGCCTGGTTGAAGAGCATGTTCGCTACAGCTGATTTTTCTATTTTTGCAAGTCGACAAAGACTTTTATGCTCTTTCAGTCGTGTATTTACGCTTCTTTTGGCAGTACCAATATAAACTTTACCACAGGTACATGGAATTTTATACACACCACATGTCGACATGGGAGGGCGTTTATCCTTCACAGATCGTAGTACTTGACTTATTTTCTTTGTTGGTTTAAGGACCGGTATTCTGTCATTTTTTCGTAAAATCGTACCGATTCGATGTCACTTTTTTTAATAAAAGGGAGAACTACTGTACTTTTCTGTCGTTGTGGTTCATTCTTATCTTTTGGTCTTCTGTTCCTTGGACGCAAAATTGTATTTACCTCTTTTCTTGAGTAGCCGTTTTTCTCAAAAGAGATAAATAAAATTTTGCTTCCAAGGAACAGAAGACCAAAAGATAAGAATGAACCACAACGACAGAAAAATACATTAGTTCTCCCTTTTATTAAAAAAAGTAACAGGTCGGATCGGTAAGATTTTACGAAAACATGACATAATACCGGTCTTTAAACCAACAAAGAAAATAAGTCAAGTACTACGATCTGTGAAAGATAAACGCCCTCCCCTGTCGACATGTGGTGTGTATAAAATTCCATGTACCTGTGGTAAAGTATATATTGGTACTTATTCTATGTAAATGTCTTCAGACGAAACCAAACTCCCACAAACACAGATTATACGTAACATGGACTATTACTATTCTTCAAATTAATAGTTTAGCACTGGTGGTAAGTTGATTACGCGCAGTAATGAGAATACAGATAATGAAAACTATTCGATACTTGTCGGCTTTGACCAGTAACGTCTTAAACATGCGACAAACGCCGTAAGATCAATGGCGATTTTTTCGAATGTTCTAAACGTAGACAATTTTGAATATGAAAATATATTACATCGTGAAAGAAATACTTCGTACTACAAATATTCTAATAAATAAGATACAAAAAAATCAGATATAATTGCAGAAATAAGAAGGATAGATATCACAAAAGTCACACAGCGCTGTAATGGACATCACGGCACGCCATATGAACTGAAAACTAATATTTGTCGTAAGTAAATGGACGATAGTATCGCAAAATACATTTTAGCTGCTGAGGATAAGAGTAGATTGTAGTACATAGTTACGTTCGTGGCAGGAGCCCATGCAACTATTTTTAGGAAAAGACACAGTAAGTGCACTTCAGCCGCCCTTGCTGCAGGCAAAAATTCTTCCGCCAGCTTCACCACCTTCAAATGTGCGCAGGAAAATTCATTTTCACCACTGTCACTACCTTAAAAATTGTCCACTAAATCAAGTGCAGATCAGCAAAGGCTTCCTTATTTACCTACTACATTGAGTTATAAATGAACTGATAAAATTCCCGTGCATGCATAAAAGACACAAGTTTCCCCCTATGCTATCGAAATTACGACAGAAAATAACGCTCTAAAGAAATGAAATTCAAAAAAATCTCCAAAAGGTGATTTCTCACTAAGATGACGTGAAGGTCAAAGGCGACGACTACAACGGAATATTCCTCCTGGTCTGAATATACTACCAAAACGATAAATGGTTTACACGCCAATGAGTCTCCTAATGAGACACATACTAATGCCAGTAATGCTACAGATAGGTGCTTATTCACTCACTACCGGTCTGTGCTACTGTTACAGCCATACACGTTCAAGAAAATAAATTTATGTGTGTAGTAATATATGGTTTACTTACCGATTTCCTTTTAATGAGAGGCGACGAAACTCAGAATACGATTCAAGCGCAGTTTGAAGATATTAAAATATTTGAAATCTTGTCTGGGTGTTAATGAACCACTAGCGGTCAATACACATAGGAAACACATCGCTGAAAACAATCTGAGTCATTATTACCCGACTGTGTGGGAATCCACAACAGGACAAAGGAACAGTGTCCCTTAAGTTACAGCCTATCGTTATCGTAACAAGGAAGATACAAAGCTTGAGTTCATTCTGTGTAACGTCACTGCCCAACAACATGACGCCATACTCTTTTGACATCAAATATGTTAGAGCCTCTTTGGAAACAGCGCTAATATCGCTGTCCATCGGCTGTAAATTCGTATCACATGCTATACATATGTTTAGACACTCAATTTGTGTATCGTAACATGTAACATAGTTTTACGTGGAAGAATTGGCTAAGTTAAATTGATCTTCCGTATAAAAACACTCATAAATTTCCTTACATAGGGGCACATGCATGTGGCAGCAACAGAGGATAAACATTCGTCTGTATTGGTTCTGCCTGTGTCAGATACCTATTTCGGGTCATTACTGATGTGACAATGACCGTATGTTACGACGATATGGTCTGTAAGCTGAGAGATGTGTTGAAAGTTTCCTTTAAAGACCATTTTCATTAATATTTTTATTTTGTACTTGCTTGGTGGGTTGGTTAGAACTTGGCTCTTGTTTATCTTTGTGTAACTTTGTACATTTCCAGCTGCATGAGAAATCAGATATATCTGCCTGCGAGCATACAACATGAATATTCACCTGTCTTAAAATTTTTCTAAAAAAATGTGTAGTCTGATTAAATGCTGCACGGCCTCTTTAACTACACAAATAATGATGTTGGTAAAGTGGTCCTCGTACATTGATAATTTTCCTAGTAAACTGATGCTGAAATGAAAACATTTTATCTGATAATCTAATCTCTTGGAAAAATGGTGCCTGCTGCCATCTGTGCCCCAGCACCACAGTTCTATCTACAATTGCTAAGAGCTTAGTGCAAGACTTAAGACAACAAGTAAACTATTTCATACACGTAAGTGAGTTGGCTGGTTGGCTGGTCTGGGAGAGGGGACCAAACAGCCAGGTCATCGATCCCATCGGTGTAGGGAAGGATGGAGATGGAATTCAGCCGTACACTTGCAGAGGAACCATCCAGCATTTGCGCTTGAAGCGATTTAAAGACATCACCGGAAATGTAAATCAGGATGACCGGACACGGGGTTGAACTGTCATTCAAAAGTCCAGTGTGCTGACCATTCCGTCACCTCTCTCATTACGGCATTGGCTGAGACACATTAAATAAAAACGACTTGGATCAAGGATTTGCGCAATGCTCGTGTTGTTTTAACGAACTGTTTTTAAATTATCTGATATATTATTAACTGTATTAAATTCATGTTACAATACACATTAACAATGACAAAGGGTGACACTGATCTCAAACTCCTACTCTCACAACTGTTAGACAAATAATTGACAGACACAAAAAAACACCTTACAATGAAGACTACACAATCTTTAACAAAAAATCTAAAGTTCCCTGACATGGGTGCCTCATTCAACAATGCTTCCAAACCACGCACGACTGCAACGAAACTAAATAAAAAATATTACCTTCATTCCTCTTCATACGTTTTTCTAATCTCACTACATCTCACTTCATTCTAAATCACTAATCTAATGTTTCTCGCCGGCCGGAGTGGCTGAGCGGTTCTAGGAGCATCAGTCTGGAACGGCGCCACCGCTACGGTCGCAGATTCGAATCCTGTCTCGAGCATGGATGTGTGAGATGTGCTTAGGTTACTTAGGTTTAAGTAGTTCTAAGTTCTAGGGGACTGATGACCTCAGATGTTAAGTCCCATAGTGCTCAGATTCATTTGATCCATTTTTTGAATCTTTCTCCTCCGTTCCACAATATTTAAACACAAATCATTTACTTAAACACAGATTCAATTAACTTTACATTGCCAGGAATTCTCTGCTCGGCGTCTGTCTCACAACTCCACTAACGACTAAACTCGCACGCTCCTCGCTGCAAAACAGCAATGACAAAAACAAACACAGCTACTCTCACCAAAGACTGCGCCCGAATAACAAGCGATTCAGAATTGTTGCTTAGCGTTTGAGACATCCAAAGCATGTACAAATTCAAGAAATACAAATAACAAGCTCCCAATAGGCCTGTTTCAGTGTTACGAGTAGCAGAGTCTTTTACTTTTTTTAGTGTCATCTGAAAATGACTTTTATAGATAGGTCCAGCGTGTCAGCATTTTGTATTTATTTTTTATCTGTAACAAGCAAACGGAACGTTACGTGAACTGTCAGTATTTGATATTTTTCACACCACGAACATTCTACACATGCGATTTTGTTCGAAATACAGTACATGACCGAGACTCACCACATAAGGTTCAATCTGTCGCCGGAGACTTGACATTTGAGACAGCTCTAACACCTTGTGAACATAGTTAAATTTGTCTGTCACCAGAGAAAGTGTCCTAAGTACATTGATCGAGAAGATAGTGAAGAAGTGTCGTTATATAATTCACTTACGTAATTGCATCATCCTCAACATAGACTCAGCTGAGTATTTTAACTTTTAGAATATCATCCAAGTAGACACTATTTACCGCCTAAAAATTGTTTTTCAAACATTTTCGTTAGTATTTTCTTACGATTACAAAGTAAAGGGCTACCAATTTGGTTTAAATAATAAGACATATAAAAGCGTTCACTTCACAAAACAAAAAGAGTAGTATTCCATGACTAAAATCTCAATGAGTCACAACTGGAATCACTCAACGCCTACATACACATGGTTGTAACAATTTGTAAGGTATGCAATAGAACGAAAACATAGTCTCAGTAGTGGGTAAACCAGGTGGAAGATTTCGTTTACCTGGCAGGACACTCGTATTACTCAAGCTTGTGATACTCCCATCGTGTTTGTTGATCGTACAATCTTCGAATCCTGCCTCGGGCATGGATGTGTGTGATGTCCTTAGGTTAGTTAGGTTTAAGTAGTTCTAAGTTATAGGGGAATGATGACCTCAGAAGTTAAGTTCCATAGTGATCAGAGCCATTTGAACAATCCACAGTTGTACTGAAGGACCATCGTGTTCAATGGATACAATACTTGGGCGATAAGACATGTCTACATCGTCAAGTGTAACCCAACCACCCGCCCCCCCCCCCACCACCCACCCAAAGTAGCTAGCCGTTCCTTCCGCGGCCCGCCCAGACACAAGCAACGGCGTCCGTGGTAGCGACGATGAAGTTGCTCTGTTGCCAGATCGTCGTGTTTGTTGAGCGTCTTCTTAATTAGAACCACTGCTGGTTCCCGAGCCTTGCTGAGATTATTGCTACCGTCAAGATTGTTGAGAATATCCCTGGTGCGAATTTACACTCCTGGAAATTGAAATAAGAACACCGTGAATTCATTGTCCCAGGGAGGGGAAACTTTATTGACACATTCCTGGGGTCAGATACATCACATGATCACACTGACAGAACCACAGGCACATAGACACAGGCAACAGAGCAGGCACTAGTACAGTGTATATCCAACTTTCGCAGCAATGCAGGCTGCTATTCTCCCATGCAGACGATCGTAGAGATGCTGGATGTAGTCCTGTGGAACGGCTTGCCATGCCATTTCCACCTGGCGCCTCGCTTGGACCAGCGTTCGTGCTGGACGTGCAGACCGCGTGAGATGACGCTTCATCCAGTCCCAAACATGCTCAATGGGGGACAGATCCGGAGATCTTGCTGGCCAGGGTAGTTGACTTACACCTTCTAGAGCACGTTGGGTGGCACGGGATACATGCGGACGTGCATTGTCCTGTTGGAACAGCAAGTTCCCTTGCCGGTCTAGGAATGGTAGAACGATGGATTCGATGCCGGTTTGGATGTACCGTGCACTATTCAGTGTCCCCTCGACGATCACCAGAGGTGTACGGCCAGTGTAGGAGATCGCTCCCCACACCATGATGCGGGGTGTTGGCCCTGTGTGCCTCGGTCGTATGCAGTCCTGATTGTGGCGCTCACCTGCACGGCGCCAAACGACCATCATTGGCACCAAGGCAGAAGCGACTCTCATCGCTGAAGACGACACGTCTCCATTCGACCCTCCATTCACGCCTGTCGCGACACCACTGGAGGCGGGCAGAACGATGTTGGGGCGTGAGCGGAAGACGGCCTAACGGTGTGCGGGACCGTAGCCCAGCTTCATGGAGACGGTTGCGAATGGTCCTCGCCGATACCCCAGGAGCAACAGTGTCCCTAATTTGCTGGGAAGTGGCGGTGCGGTCCCCTACGGCACTGCGTAGGATCCTACGGTCTTGGCGTGCATCCGTTCGTCGCTGCGGCCCGGTCCCAGGTCGACGGGCACGTGCACCTTCCGCCGACCACTGGCGACAACATCGATGTACTGTGGAGACCTCACGCCCCACGTATTGAGCAATTTCGCGGTACGTCCACCCGGCCTCCCGCATGCCCACTATACGCCCTCGCTCAAAGTCCGTCAGCTGCACATACGGTTCACGTCCACGCTGTCGCGGCATGCTACCAGTGTTAAAGACTGCGATGGAGCTCCGTATGCCAGGCAAACTGGCTGACACTGACGGCGGCGGTGCACAAATGCTGCGCAGCTAGCGCCATTCGACGGCCAACACCGCGGCTGCTGGTGTGTCCGCTGTGCCGTGCGTGTGATCATTGCTTGTACAGCCCTCTCGCAGTGTCCGGAGCAAGTATGGTGGGTCTGACACACCGGTGTCAATGTGTTCTTTTTTCCATTTCCAGGAGAGTAGATGGCGTCTCTGACGACACAGTCCCAGTGTTTGGAAGTCTGAACTAAATCCTCGGACGTTCATATTACATCACATGATTCTGTAAAAAATGGAGCTCTGCGATAGCCGACTTGTTGGGGTAGATTTGGCGAAAGTACCGCTTGTGTTTTCAGCAGCGATTTCCTTGGTGTTCACCTTTTGTCCAAGATATGGCTTGCTACATTGGCACGGAATTTATTACACCCTAGCCTTCCGAAACTGAGGTCATCCTTGACACTCCCAAATAATGTCTGTGTTTTGTTAGGTGGGCAGTAAACAGTTCTTATGCGGTGCTTTTTCAGTATGGTTCAAATGGCTCTGAGCACTATGAGACTTAACCTTTTTCAGTACGCATCCGACTTTTACCGGTAACGCCATGGTGTGCGGAACAGAGGCTGTGGCTACCTCCTCATCCGTGATTTCGTTCATCTCCACAGGTCGTACTCTAGTGATGGTTGCGGGGAGGGGTACGCGCTTAATCTGCCTTTATGGGTATCAGTATTTTTCAGAACACAGTTCAGAGATGTTCCAGTTCCTTGGGCAGGTTCTCCTCGTCTGAGGTGGTGCGCGCCCTGTGTGCCAGTGTTTTAGTACACCGTTGCTCTGCACATGGTGGTGGCACCTGTCTGTGTGCAAGTACAGCTCAGCGTGCGTTTTCTTCTGGTGCACACCCTGGCCCAGGGTGCTATCAGCTCTTTACTTGACCCTGACGTCCACGAATCGTGGTACACCTTCTTCTTTGGTGTCCATACTGGGTGTACGGAGTTCAGATGTGGCAGAGAGTCAAGGAGTTTGTCTCTTCCATGGACCAGATGACGAATGCGTCATCCACATAACGGAAAAAGCTGGTGGGTTTCCATTTGGATGACGTCAGTGCCTCTTTCTAGAAGTACTCCATGTAAACACTGGCAACCACTGATTAGCTTGGACTGCCAATTGCGTCTACCTCCGTTTTCTGACAATATTCTCCATTAAGCAGAGAATTCGTGGAAGTTACGACATGCCTGAATGGTCAGTGGCCTAACCGTCAACTTTCTGATTAATGAGCTCTAGTGACTCATGTACAGGCACACTGGCGATTAACGAAACGGCGTCAGAGTTCACCATGATGTCTGAGTCCTTGAGCGTGATGTTGCTGAGGCGTTACACGAAGTCCACAGAACTGTCGATGTGAGGTACATAAGGACATAGTATCTGTGTTGAGTTTTTGCCAGCAAATATGTAGGGGTTCTCATGTAACTCACAATGCCGGCCGCGGTGGTCTTGCGGTTCTAGGCGCGCAGTCGGGAACCGTGCGACTGCTACTGTCGCAGGTACGAATCCTGCCTCGGTCATGGATGTGTGTGATGTCCTTAGGTTAGTTAGGTTTAAGTAGTTCTAAGTTCTAGGGGACTAATGACCACAGCAGTTGAGTCCCATAGTGCTCAGAGCCATTTTTAACTGACAATGAGGCGTGATAGCAGCACACCATCTTTGTGGACGTTGGGGAGTCCATAAAGTATTGGTGTCAACTTCCTCATCAACTCGTGTGGTAACTCCGGTGCAGTATAAACATTTACCTGCTTCTTAGTCAGATGACAGTCCTGCGCGGGGTCTCCAGAGATGGTTTCTCACCGAGACGTCAAAATTTTAATGTTTGACGTCCCATAGCCTTCATATATGCAGAATCGGCTTCCAGCCAGGTAACACCTTCAATTCAGTGCCAGGTGCATGTGCTACAATGATCAACCAGTTGTAAATGTAGTTTAAAAAGTTCCTGAGGTTTGTACTCAAGACTTCGGTGGGTAAGGTGTACCCTCTCAGGTACCATGGCGAGGCTGACCCGGTTGTTTGTACTCTTGGCTGCCGCAGAGTCGAAGTGATGCTTGTCATTAGCAAAGTCCTTCACAACGTGCTCGGCGTGTCATCTCTTCAGTAATGCAAGAGCACTCAGCCAACGGTGTCATCGGTGGCGCAGCTTGGTGAATTTATTCATACTGCCATACATCCCCTCGCCGTAACGGTATATGACGGTGCGCAGCATTGAATATCGGTGGCGAGAACACCAGCGGCACACTCGACTAATTTCAGCCACGCAGCCACGTCGACAATCGCAGAGCACTGTTTGTCAGAGAATCACGCTATAGGATACTAACGTTCCAGGATTTTAGCGCAGACTTCCAAATACTGGGACAGTGTCATCATAAAGCTATCAAAATTCACACCAGCGGTAATCTTATCAGTGGAGACTGCGGCTATAATCTCAGCAGGAGTTGGGAACCAGACCTGGGTCTAGTTAAGAAGACGCTCAGCAAACACAACGATCTCTCGACCAGGGCTCTTTATTCACACACTGAAGAGCCAAAGAAAGTGGTACACCTGGCTAACACCGTGTAAGGCCCAAGCGAGCCCGAAGAAGTGCCGCAACACGACGTAGCATGGCGTCGAGTAACGTCTGAGTAGTGCTGAAGGGAATTGTCACCATGAATCCTGCAGGGCTGTCCATAAATCCGAAAGAGTACCAGGGGGTGGAGAGCCCTTCTGAGCAACACGTTGCAAGGCATCCCAGATATGCTCAATAATGTTCATGTCTGGGAAGTTTGGTGGGCATCGGAAGTGCTTAAACTCAGACGAGTGTTCTTGGAGCAACTCTGTATCAATTATGGAAATGTAGGGTGTAGCATTGTCCTGGAGGAATACCCACGTCAGTCGGAATGCTCAATGGACGCGGATGGATGCAAGTGACTTGCAGGGTGCTTGGATTCTTGAGATTGTCTCCATACCCGTACACGTCCATCCGCTCGATACAGTTTGAAACGAGACTTGTTCGACCAGGCGACATGTTTCCAGGCATCTACAGTCCATTGTAGGTGTTGACGGCCACAGGCGAGGCGTAAAGCTTTGTGTCGTGTTGTTAGCAAGAGCACGTAATGGCCCATCGACTCCGAATGTCCATATCGTTGATCTTTCGTGGAATGGTTCCCACGCTGGCACTTTCTGATGGCCCAGTACAGACATCTGCAGCAATCTGCGGAAGTGTTGCTCTTCTGCCACGTTGAACGATTCTCCTTGGTCGTCGTCGGTTCCATTCTTGAAGGATTTTTTTTCCGGTGATGTCGGCGATTTGATGTTTTACCGGATTCCTGATATTCACGGTACACTCATGAAATGGTCGTAATGGAAAATCCCTAATTCATCGCTACCTTAACGATGCTGTGTCCCATTGTTCGCGCGCCGACTGTAATACCACGTTCAAACTCACTTAAATCTTGATAACCTGCCATTTTAGCAGCATGTAATGTCTCTTGCAGCGGTCTCTCCGCGATATTTTCAGAAATTTTATAAATTATATATCTCGAAATATCTCTTCTTATCTTACCGATTCCTGAAATTCAGTATCGTTATCAATGCAAAATACTTTCAAGCCCTATTATTCCTTGGAGCGTGCATTTACTCCATGGAATAGCTTCTCCGCTATGTATGTTTTCTCTTATGAAAAGAATGATTCAGATCTTGCCGATTAGCCATGAAAGAACGAAGATGTATATGTATGTATTGTTGAGCTAGTGGCCATCTTGATTAGATTCTGTATGAGAAGGAATTTAATACATGAACTAAACTAAAGTAAGTTTGTTCGCGTATTATTTAACTGATTATTATTGACAGTGCCTGCTTACTACGTTGTGTTGCACGGGATCAGTGGGGAACGTCTGACTTACACTGGACGAACCTGCCGTTTTGTACGCTCAAGATATCCAGTTTATTACTTTCAATAAATAGGCTAACACGCTCTTACCAGCAGATCTCCGGTCTTCCCCATGTGATCGCCGAAAGTTAATAATTATTACAAATGTTTTCAGGAGATCGACTGACAATTTCCGTCGCACCGAGACTTCGAAATTGCTTTACTGCCTTATTGAATTTATGTTAAGCTCAATTTAATCAGGATAGAACAGTATTGAACTGTGTGAATTGATAAGCCTGCTCTTTGAATGAAAATTCCCTTAATATACGCATGTGTTTACTATCCTGATCAGTGGAGCTAAATCAGGCCGGTGTGAGAGAGGTTTTTAAATTTCAGATCCCACAAAAAATATCAAAAGCAGTAACCGATCTAAGAATTTGCACCAGACACTTGTTGTCTTATATAGGCGTTCCCGACCGCAGCGCTGTATTCTATCTGTTTGTATATCTCTGTATTGGAATACGCATGCCTGTAGCAGTTTCTTTGCAGCATAATTGTATATATTAGCTTAATAACTATGTAATCTGTAAAATACGCGTAATATCAACAACGTACTAGATATGAAGATATGAATCTTTATTTCGCATCTTTTCTCGTAAAATGTCAAATCAGAAAGTTAATTTTAAACTGAAGATTTTGTAAAGCGTGATTAATCGTACTCATGCAAAGAAATGAAATACACGTGTAAATAAACTATCTTATACACCAATCGGCTGGAAAGAGCACACCGCAAGCTCTCAAGCATACCGCTCCTTCCCGTCAGGGTGAAAATAAAAAACCCTCAGTTCCGCGTCCAGATTCAGGACAGCACTCCGCGCAGAGATGTAGGTTGCGTGCCTCCTGCTGCGGAAGATATACCGCCGGCTGTTTAAAACAGAGTCGCGAGTGGCGCTGACCGTGGAGCGCACCACCACATCCATGCCCTCGCAGACCGAGGAACGGCCAGCGGAGCCGGAAAAAAAGACGCAGACGACCCAGAGGTCGGAGCAAAAACGCCGTCTGTAGAAAATGTGGTCGTGAATAGAGTGGCACAAAGGACGCCTGCCCTCGAAGAAGCCAACCTGGGCGAACGTAAGCAAGGCCCGGGAATGACCAACAAAAGCGTGCTGAACATCCTGGTCAGCTATGGAAGAAGGCTGTTCACCATGAAACGTAACTACTAGTTTCGTTCCATTGAAGCCCGTGGGGCTAATTGCATATGACGTCAACAGTTGCATACCAGTGGGTGGGGTCAGAAACTAACCCCAACGAAGTTTATATTCTAAAACTCCTGTCGTGTTCAGTAGTTTATTTAATAAATACATGACATTTATCGTAATTATAATTGCTACAATCGACATTAAGAACCGCTTTTGGTTTACACTTATAGTTGAGTTGCAGCGAGTGTTATAACTCAAGGTGTATCAGGTCAAGAATCACCACTCGCAGTCAACCGGTAAACAGATGGTTCAAATGGCTCTGAGCACTATGGGATTTAACATCTTAGGTCATCAGTCCCCTAGAACTTAGAACTACTTAAACCTAACTAACGTAACGACATCACACACATCCATGCCCGAGGCAGGATTCGAACCTGCGACCGTAGAGGTCGCGCGTATCCGGACTGAGCGCCTAGAACCACTAGACCACCGCGCCCGGCCCGGTAAACAGAGTGGTGAGTGGAAGGTAATATATTTGTGGCACTTGACAGAATGTACAAGAAGATGACGGAATTAGAAATTTGCTTGAGAGTTCAGACAATGAATATAGTGGTGAACTATCCGAAAGCTCAAAGAGTTCTGGAAGAAAGAAGTACCTGAAAGATCTTCCTTGTGAACTTTGTGACCTCATCATGTAAAGATGCGCTCAAAATTCTGTAGGCCTACACTCATAATACACTACAGTGTTGTCGACTTTTGGGTATGACTGTAATCAAAATCAAGGTTCTGTGAAAAGAGGGAACAACGTAACGGAGCCGCGACAGAAAGTACCACGTGTAGCTGTGCATAATCTGCCAAAGAGAGGACGCTGTTACTTATGCGCCAGAAGCAAAGACCGTAATTACATGAAGGCTTGCACTTCTTGCAGGAAGTATATCTGCCCTGCAAGAAAGAATAAGTAGTTTGTATTGTAAAGTGTTCTGAATGTGAATTTGAATAATTCTTGTAATTGCGAAATTAATACAAATACATGTAAAAAACTATTTATTTTTTACTAAAAATGTCCCACAAACCCTTTCCCAGTAATAATAATCAACATTTTAATCTTCTAATCTGCCAAAATTATGGAATTACATAAGTAGTGTGATTTATCCTAGATAGAGAATGAGTGATGGTTGTGGGGTCAGTCGCTGACTCCTCCCATTGGCGTTGGGCAGTGCAACATACAGCATTTGTATGCAACTGTTAATAATAATGTGTAAAAATAATTTCGTAATAACAGAATGATTAGTTATACGTAAAGATTCTCACACACGACGGCCATGAGGATGTGGAAAGGCAAAGAGTGATTTTTATTTCAATGGTCACACCTCCTTTTTCCCTTTGTTGTTATTACCGTGCGAAAGTATGAATTTTGGTAAATTTATGCTATTACGAAAAAGACTATCGAAAGATACAGTGAGGTTGGTAGTTTGGAAAGATGAAACTGTTCGGAAGACTGGGCAAAGAAACTGGCAGACGTTAAGGGTAGCTAGAATGGGAGTCATGGGCTCAGTCAGTAGCAGTCTTCTTGTTCGGGAGCTTTGAAACTCAGGGAACGTAGGGTTCATGCACGCTATTCTTGGGAAAGTGTCCCAGGCCGGCTGAGAAGGAAGATGTCTCCACGCTGGAGATCACGAGGGTAAGAAAATTATCTCGCAAATGAGCAACAAAATCCTTAATCTTAGGATCAATGTGTGCTTTGTAGTCAGTGTCGGTGGGGAACCTCGAGACAATATGATTATTTGGTAACTATGAGCTAATTAACTGGTTTTTGTTTTGGCAACTTTGGGGTAATTAACTGGCGCTAAGACAGAGACTCAAAGTCCGTGAGATGGAATACTGCCCAACAGCTTGGTACGCAAGCAAGTCAATAACTAATAATTAAAGGTCTTTCAATGCATAACTCAAGTAAAATATTGCGATGTCATGTGCAGTTTATAATGGTTTAATGTTAATTTTAATTACCTCCCTGTACCATAGAAGGCAGCACGAGTGGCGCGGAAACGGACCAGGGCCTTAAGTCATGAAAATTATCAAGTTTCTTTAACGGTTATGTGCTAGAAAGGTTTTGCGTGTTTGTTGAAATTCCTTTGTTTTGGTTACTGGTGTAACGGTTTGTGTCACGTGGAGGCAATGAAGGGTACATTCGGCAAAATTTGGAAATTTTTGTTGGGTTTCTATGGGACAACACACACACACACACATACACACACACACGTTCCCGATGGACGACTAGAACTTCAAACTTCCGAAGTTCGTCCGACGGGGAAGGGTGGGGTGGAGATGGCCTTGGGGGGGGATGTTGCTTCGCGAACCGTGTGGCAAGGCGCCCGAATACCGCGCGGCTACACGACCCGGCAGTGCATTCAGTACGAAATAGCTGATTAGTTAGCGGAGATATCTATGAATTAATGTGGGATTCTTTTCGTTACTTTGTATCCTTTTATTTATACTTAACGTATGGAAGTGTACTTCTCGCCAAATTCGTTAAAGGCTTCGAGTTGGCTCATATCCCCCAATGCGTTTATTAGTATAAGTTTAGATATTGTTTAATGTCAATTACAGCCCATTGAGTTTGTTTAAATAGTTTCATAATGTCTATGTGAAGATTGAGTGTCCACGTGACACCCCCCCCTCCCCCCCCCCCCCCCCCCCCCCCCACAATCGCCATGTGAGCTTGCGTTACGCGCATACGCTAAGACTTTTGCTATGAGAACATAATAGAGAGCATAAATCGATATGGGTATGCAGTATCGTGTGTAAAATTCATCGGTAGATTCTGAGTATTAATATTAGTTTGTTCTAAGTAGCATGATGGACACAAGAAATGGGAGATTGAAAACTTTTGCGGCGCTAGCCACACCGTAATATATGCGCCTCTACAAAAGTATGTTTTAAATAATAACTATATCCCCCCATGAACCATGGACCTTGCCGCTGGTGGTGAGGCTTGCGTGCCTCAGCGATACAGATAGCCGTACCGTAGGTGCAACCACAACGGAGGTGTATCTGTTGAGAGGCCAGACAAACGTGTGGTTCCTGAAGATGGGCAGCAGCCTTTTCATTAGTTGCAGGGGCAACGGTCTGGCTGATTGACTGATCTGGCCTTGTAACAATAACCAAAACGGCCTTGCTGTGCTGGTACTGCGAACGGCTGAAAGCAAGGGGAAACTACGGCCGTAATTTTACCCGAGGGCATGCAGCTTTACTGTATGATTAAATGATGATGGCGTCCTCTTGGGTAAAATATTCCGGAGGTAAAATAGTCGCCCATTCGGATCTCCGGGCGAGGACTACTCAATAGGATGTCGTTATCAGGAGAAAGAAAACTGGCGTTCTACGAATCGGAGCGTGGAATGTCAGATCCCTTAATCGGGCAGGTAGGTTAGAAAATTTAAAAAGGGAAATGGATAGGTTAAAGTTAGATATAGTGGAAATTAGTGACGTTCGGTGGCAGGAGGAACAAGACTTTTGCAGGAGTAGGTTTAATAATGAATAGGAAAATAGGAATGCGGGTAAGCTACTACAAACAGCATAGTGAACGCATTATTGTGGCCAAGATAGATACGAAGCCCGCACCTACTACAGTAGTACAAGTTTATATGCCAACTAGCTCTGCAGATGACGAAGAAATTGAAGAAATGTGTGATCAAATAAAAGAAATCATTCAGATAGTGAAGTGTGACGAAAATTTAATAGTCATGGATGACTGGAATTCGGTAGTAGGAAAAAGGAAGAGAAGGAAACGTAGTAGGTGAACATGGACTGGGGCAAAGAAATGAAAGAGGAAGCCGCCTGGCAGAATTTTGCACAGAGCACAACTTAATCATAGCTAACACTTGGTTCAAGAATCATAAAAGAAGGCTGTATACATGGAAGAAGCCTGGAGATACTGACAGGTTTCAGATAGATTATATAATGGTAAGACAGAGAATTCGGAACCAGGTTTTAAATTGTAAGACATTTCCAGGAGCAGATGTGGACTCTGACCACAATCTATGTAGATTAAAACTAAAGAAACTGCAAAAAGGTGGGAATTTAAGGAGATGGGATCTGGATAAACTAAAAGAACCAGAGGTTAGACAGAGTTTCAGGGAGAGCATAAGGGAGCAATTGACAGGAATGGGGGAAAGAAATAGGTTGGAAGAAGAATGGGTAGCTTTGACGGATGAAGTAGTGAAGGCAGCAGAGGATCAAGTAGGTAAAAAGACGAGGGCTAGTAGAAATCCTTTGGTAACAGAAGAAATATTGAATTTCATTGATGAAAGGAGAAAATATAAAAATACAGTAAATGAAGCAGGCAAAAAGGAATACAGACGCCTCAAAAATGAGATCGACAGGAAGTGCAAAATGGCTAAGCAGGTATGGCTAGAGGACAAATGTTAGGATGTAGAGGCTTATCGCACTAGGGGTAAGAGAGATACTGCCTACAGGAAAATTAAAGAGACCTTTGGTGATAAGAGAACCATTTTTATGAACATCAAGGGCTCAGATGGAAACCAAGTTTTAAGCAAAGATGTGAAAGCAGAAAGGCGGAAGGAGTATATAGAGGGTCTATACAAGGGCGATGTACTTCAGGACAATGATATGGAAATGGAAGAGGATGTAGATGAAGATGAAATGGGAGATACGATACTGCGCGAAGAGTTTGACAGAGCACTGAAAGGCCTGAGTCGAAACAAGGGCCCCGTAGTAGACAACATTCCATTGGAACTACTGACGGCCTTAGGAGAGCCAGTCCTGACAAAACTCTACCATCTGGTGAGCAAGATATATGAGACAGGCGAAATACCCTTAGACTTCAAGAAGAATATAATAATTCCAATCCCAAAGAAATCATGTGTTGACAAATGTGAAAATTACCGAACTATCAGTTTAATAAGTCACAGCTGCAAATACTAACGCGAATTCTTTACAGACGAATGGAAAAAGTAGTAGAAGCCGACCTCGGGGAAGATCAGTTTGGATTCCGCAGAAATGTTGGAACACGTGAGGCAATACTGTCCCTACGACTCATATCAGAAGCTCGATTAAGGAAGGGCAAACCTACGTTTCTAGCATTTTCTAGCATTTGTAGACTTAGAGAAAGCTTTTGACACTGTTGATTGGAATACTCTCTTTCAAATTCTGAAGGTAGCAGGAGTAAAATACGGGGAGCGAAAGGCTATTTACAATTTGTATAGAAACCAGATGGCAGTTATAAGAGTCGAGGGACATGAAAGGGAAGCAGTGGTTGGGAAGGGAGTGAGACAGGGTTCTAGTCTCTCCCCGATGTTATTCAATCTGTATATTGAGCAAGCAGTGAAGGAAAAAAAAAAGAAAAATTCGGAGTGGGTATTAAAATCCATGGAGAAGAAAGAAAAATGTTGAGGTTTGCCGATGACATTGTAATTCTGTCAGAGACAGCAAAGGACTTGGAAGAGAAGTTGAACGGAATGTATAGTGTCTTGAAAGGAGAGTATCAGATGAACATCAACAAAAGCAAAACGAGGATAATGGAATGTAGTCGAATTAAGACGGGTGACGCTGAGGGAATTAGATTAGGAAATGAGACACTTAAAGTAGTAAATGAGTTTTGCTGTTTGGGGAGCAAAATAACTGATGATGGGCGAAGTAGAGAGGATATAAAATGTAGACTGGCAATGACAAGGAAACCGTTTCTGAAGAAGAGAAATTTGTTAACATCGAGTATAGATTTAAGTGTCAGGAAGTCATTTCTGAAAGTATTTGTATGGAGTGTAGCCATGTATGGAAGTGAAACATGGACGATAAATAGTTTGGACAAGAAGAGAATAGAAGCTTTCGAAATGTGGTGCTACAGATGAATGCTGAAGATTAGATGGGTAGATCACATAAGTAATGAGGAAGTATTGAAGAGGATTGGGGAGAAGAGAAGTTTGTGGCTCAACTTGACCAGAAGAAGGGATCGGTTGGTAAGACATGTTATGAGGCATCAAGGGATCTCCAATTTAGTATTGGAGGGCAGCTTGGAGGGTAAAAATCGTAGAGGGAGACCAAGAGGTGACTACACTAAGCAGATTCAGAAGGATGTAGGTTGCAGTAGGTACTGGGAGATGAAGAAGTTTGCACAAGGTAGAGTAGCGTAGAGACCTGCATCAAACCAGTCTCAGGACTGAAGACCACAACAACAAGAAGATAGTTTTAAAATCACAATAAATATGGTGAGCAAAGTTTGCGTCTGGCTTTGATGACAAACAAACTCTTTAATCATAAATTCATAGTTGGGAAGGTCTTCAGGTAGGTCAGCTTTGCTGTGAAAAATAAACAAGGCATTCTATCCGTTCTCAGAGAAGGCAGAACGCAAGTATGATTTCAGCCTTGGAAGAGCCGAAAACGATCGTTCTGTTGAACAATTATAAGTGCCGTACCTAGAAACACTCTAACAGCAGTGTCAACATTCGGAAACGTAGACCTTTCGTAAAAATTTACTCGCTTCGATTGGTACGTCACTAATGCGACAACATTTCAAAAGTGCCGCGAAAAGGATACATTGAGATGAGAAGGAAGGTTCTAAATCAGTTTCATATAACGCTTTGAGTTTTTCTGGGCGTTCAGAAATGAAGTGTGGTGAACTATTATTAAGTTTATTGAAATCTATAAATGTATCTAACTGTCATTTATAATCTTCCCTCTTCTCCTCCACAGTAATTCAGAATACAAGTTATGAAGTATTTGGAATAGTATTTCGACTCAAAATTTCTCCCTACCAGTAAGAAGGACTTCTTCAGTGTCCGCTTCTTCATCAACGTGATGTTTGCGTTTCCTTGATCTTTCATAGGTGCAATTGTAGTCTGTATCTGTCGTAACTTCAACGGATTTATTTTCATAATAGTCGAACATGCCACGAATAAAACCAACAAACACTACAAGTGAATCATATAATTCATGCACTATTTCACTATCAACTTTTACACTTTACAATTTCCCATTTACACTATTGAATCTCTTGAATATGTTCTTCCAAACTGTGATCAAGAACAGTGTTTTGAGACAGTAAAGCCGAAGCCTCATTTTGCACAAGTGGTACGACACAAGTATTGTGTGTGAGGGCAATGATAACTCTCTCCCAATTTGCCTTTAGACTTACGCATGCTTCCTCTCTTGCTGACCACTGTGTTTTTGACAAACTTCTAACTGTTTTACTTCCTGGTTTTATGAAAGAAAGAAGGTGATCCCACCGTTGTGTAGAACCAGAATTGCACTAGATTGAAAAATAAAGATGCTTCTTGATAACAGCTTGCAGCGGCAGCACTATTGCCAACTAAATTTTAAAAAATCCTACTGCACAAGGTACATAATGCGCTTTTGGGTTTCATTCTTTAATGCATGCCTGCAAACCAGTGTACACTCCTGACAAGTTGCTTACGTTGTTGTATGATTTGCCTCTAAGGTCAGTAATATTGATATTATTGGTAGACAGAACTTTCAATGCGGCCCCAACTAGGTTTTGAGGCTTGTATCCCGGGTTTGTTAAAAACAGAAGGAAACGTCCACCAGGCTTATCATTCTCGTACACATATCTTAATATGAAAGAAAATAGAACAGAATGTGAAATATCCGCAGTAGGATCTTCTACCGTATTTGGCCAGTTTGATATCACGATATTTTTTTTCGTTCAGAAAGCAGCTCTGTTATCCATCACAGATTGTTGAAGATAGAAAACTTACGTCCCCGCCCGGATTTCCACTTCGTTCAGTGTACTTCTTTAGAAAAGGATCGAACTCGCCTGTAAGTTGAAGAGACATCTTAAATTAGTCTTTATGAAATGAACGGAATTTTTTCAACGTGTCAACGTAGGGAAGGTTCATGATTTGTTATATTCTTCGCTATTATGAACACCCTCTTCAACACACTGCGCCAGTACATTTTTCCGGTCTCACCATATGACTCCAAATGGTTTTATACCGTTCAAAGTGATTTTTCTCTTGTTAAAAGTGATAATTATTTTTTTCTGTTCTAGTGAATTTTCGTAAAGAGATAAAGTATTAGAAATATTTCTTCAATCTGAAGTACCTACAGTAGCAATCGAAGTCTTACCTCTGAACAATTTACATGGAGCACAAAAAATAGCAACGATGCTACAATCATACACTCCTGGAAATGGAAAAAAGAACACATTGAAACCGGTGTGTCAGACCCACCATACTTGCTCCGGACACTGCGAGAGGGCTGTACAAGCAATGATCACACGCGCAGCACAGCGGACACACCAGGAACCGCGGTGTTGGCCGTCGAATGGCGCTAGCTGCGCAGCATTTGTGCACCGCCGCCGTCAGTGTCAGCCTATTTGCCGTGGCATACGGAGCTCCATCGCAGTCTTTAACACTGGTAGCATGCCGCGACAGCGTGGACGTGAACCGTATGTGCAGTTGACGGACTTTGAGCGAGGGCGTATAGTGGGCATGCGGGAGGCCGGGTGGACGTACCGCCGAATTGCTTAACACATGGGGCGTGAGGTCTCCACAGTACATCGATGTTGTCGCCAGTGGTCGGCGGAAGGTGCACGTGCCCGTCGACCTGGGACCGGACCGCAGCGACGCACGGATGCACGCCAAGACCATAGGATCCTACGCAGTGCCGTAGGGGACCGCACCGCCACTTCCCAGCAAATTAGGGACACTGTTACTCCTGGGGTATCGGCGAGGACCATTCGCAACCGTCTCCATGAAGCTGGGCTACGGTCTCGCACACCGTTAGGCCGTCTTCCGCTCACGCCCCAACATCGTGTAGCCCGCCTCCAGTGGTGGCGCGACAGGCGTGAATGGAGGGACGAATGAAGACGTGTCGTCTTCAGCGATGAGAGTCGCTTCTGCCTTGGTGCCAATGATGGTCGTATGCGTGTTTGGCGCCGTGCAGGTGAGCGCCACAATCAGGACTGCATACGACCGAGGCACACAGGGCCAACACCCGGCATCATGGTGTGGGGAGCAAACTCCTACACTGGCCGTACACCTCTGGTGATCGTCGAGGGGACACTGAATAGTGCCCGGTACATCCCAACCGTCATCGAACCCATCGTTCTACCATTCCCAGACCGGCAAGGGAACTTGCTGTTCCAACAGGACAATGCACGCCCGCGTGTATCCCGTGCCACCCAACGTGCTCTAGAAGGTGTAATCAACTACCCTGGCCAGCAAGATCTCCGGATCTGTCCCCCATTGAGCATGTTTGGGACTGGATGAAGCGTCGTCTCACGCGGTCTGCACGTGCAGCACGAACGCTGGTTCAACTGAGGCGCCATGTGGAAATGGCATGGCAAGCCGTTCCACAGGACTACATCCAGCATCTCTACGATCGTCTCCATGGGAGAAAAGCAGCCTGCATTGCTGCGAAAGGTGGATATACACTGTACTAGTGCCGACATTGTGCATGCTCTGTTGCCTGTGTCTATGTGCCTGTGGTTTTGTCAGTGTGATCATGTGATGTATCTGACCCCAGGAATGTGTCAATAAAGTTTCCCCTTCCTGGGACAATGAAGTCACGGTGTTCTTATTTCAATTTCCAGGAGTGTATACTAACTAACCACGTAATACTTATTCACCATTTAAAAGTTAACGACACACAAATGTTTTGTTCAAATATGTGGTTTTACCGCCTTACGACATTCCTGAATTCGAAAATTCGCCGTTACAATTACTGCCACGGTGCAGAAGAATGTCGATTTTTGATTCATTAACAGACGTTCCGCAGGATCATCACTAACAAGGTTATTTCGTATTGTAACATCTGATTCGGCACTTAGGTTTTTGTCAAACTCGGATTTGTTTTTATTCATTTTAACCATTGTGTCGTTCGCACTCATTTCCTTCACTAAGCTGTACTGACAAATTTGTCCACTCTGCCAAGCGTTTTCAGAACGTTAGCTTCCCTATCTCGCTTTTCCTTCGCCAATTTGGCATATTCCTTATTGTGTCTCTTATTCACGTTAAACATGCAAAAGAAATTGTCAACCGACCACAAAGCAAAAGACAATTCTTTGTAAATAAAAATTACCCAGTTCAGAATCATACGACAAGGTACACGAGCACTAAGCTTTTTACTTTAAACACGAGAGTCAGCCAACAGCAACACAAAATAAAATAAGTTTATACATAAAAAATACCCCGTTAAAAATAGTACCACCGGGCACACTAGGAGAATGCTTTTTAATTTAAACATGACAATGTTCAACGGACTGGCTTGGATTAGTGGACCGAACTGGACTAAGAAATTAAATCGTTCAGACAGGAATGGCAGCGCAGAACAATTTCACTGTTGCCTCTTTCTCTGAACTCAATCAACAAAAGGCAGAAGCCGACAGTATTCTCGGACTAAAAATGTTTCAAAGCTAGAATTGTCGAGTGTCGTCCTGATAGATTTCTTTAAATACTACTGAACAGTTTGGTAAACGGGATTTAAGACAGAAATTGAGTGTCAATTTCCATTCAGTCACGAAGTTTATTTCAGAGCTTATATTGTCTATTGACTTATGCCTTGTTTTAACTAATAAGTGAGGTCAAAATGTTAATAATTTGTTTCATCTGTAAGGGTTGTTATTTTACTACGTAAAATGCTGAATACAGTGCAAAAATATGCCACCCCCTAAAGCGGCCTCCCGTACGCTTACGTACAGTGGGCCAAATGTAAATTAGCCTCTTGACGCAAGACGCTTGTAGTGTTTCAAGTAGTTTTAGCGATTAAAAATAGAAATATAGCTTATTGAACGTAAGAGTAATCCAGTCGCGCATGGTGGTGTTCCCGAGAGCGATCGCATAACCAGTCAGATGTAACTGGAGGGTACAAACAATAGGATAACCAAAGATTTTTTTCCATTATTTTAAAATAACTGAGTCTTATCATGTTAAATACTATATTGAGCGCCAAAACATTTTATGATGCCTTATTCTGCCAGATTCAATGTGCTTGGGCAACTCTTGGACGATCATTTCACAATTGCAGTAGCTTAGATTACCATGCGGTTTCCATGCTGTGTTGCTTCTGGAAGTGCCTTTCACATGATTATGTATGCCCCTTGATTCCTTTATAGTGTGACGTCATTAATTAATGATTAGGAGAACCACTGACAATAGACAAAAAGCAATGAACCATTAATTTTGGATATATAGAAAGTGAATTGATTACAATGTATGTTTTTGAAATAGAAAATAAACTGTGATTATACCCGAATCGCCAGTGGTTATCCCGATTTTAATTTAAGCCCTGCCACTACCTAAGATATGCCTGATGCGAGTAGCGTTATGTCAAGTCATATAATTAAAGAGAAGTTTGAGACCTAATTAAAATAGTTAATTTATTTTGTGTGTATAGAAAGTGAACTGAGCGCAAGGTATGTTTTAGAAACAAAAAATAAATTCTGATTATACCCGAATCTCCAACAATGGTCCTGATTTTAAAATAATCCGAGCCATTACCTAAGTGATAGCTCCTGAGAGTGGCATAAGTTGGATGCCTGGTCATCTAATCAGAGAGAAATTTGAGATCTAGGTTGAAATAGTTCATTAAAGAATGAAGCAGATGGGAAAATCCAAAAATTTTACCGTCCCTGTAGACGACTCGATCTGAATGTAATCAAGTGCAATGAGCGTTGTCCATTGTGTACCCTCTTTCCAGTCTTAACGAGGGACAAAGTTGTCATTTTGCTTGTCAGGAAATTAATGAAGAAATACCTCCCTGTCTAGCGTTCACAACGTGCATGAATAGGAAGCCTCTAAAATCGTATCAGATAGTACTATGCCCATACATAATGAATTTATAAAAGACATTACAATAACGAACACTTCTAGTGTGAGTTTGCAATTCTTGAGGAGGAAACCAAGAAAGAGAAAACCCTCCAGGGAAGGCGAGATAGATGGCTCTATATGATTCAAAATAAGTACTAAATTTAATCTTAGTCTAGAATTTAAATATACGTATGGCTTTTCAAAATGAGATTAAAAAATTTGTTTTGTCACAAATGATAAACAAAGAAATAAGCTGTACTTGTACACCAGAATACTAAAAAGTGTATTGCAAGCTCTTAAGCAAATCGCCCTCATGTGGTGCCCGTTGGACACTATGGACCAGCAGTATACCTGTGGACTGATCGTCTAGTATTTTCATTTTTAGCATCCTTTCTTAACACCACGTGACAAATGTTTCGTTTGTCTGCTTCCCCGGTTTTCCTGCAGGACATGATTCATTTCCACGAATGCTATTCTCAGGGCACAAAATTCTCATAATATTCTTCCTCGAACTGAAGCCCACTTTTGATGCTAGTAGGCTTCTTTTAGGAATGAATATTCTTTTTGATTATGTTAGTCTCGTTCTTGTATAATCGTTGTTTTATCCGTCATACGTTTGCTTGCAACGCAGAAGAATTCCTTCACTCCATGTACACACTGGTTTCCAATTCTGATGGCAATTTTTTTTGCTTTCCCATGTCTCCTAGTCCTCATCACTTTCGAATAACATTGGCTTCCTCTCTAACCATATACTATGCTTGGCAGACGGTTCATTCCATTCAACAGGGCCTGCAGTTACTACACAATTTCGCCGAGGATATCGATGCCTACAGCGAATTTTATATGATTTCCTTTCACTCTGATTTTAAATCTGTTCCTGAACCTTTCCTTTATTTGCGTTATTGTATCCTCGCTATAGAGTTTGAACAGTAGAGAAGAAACACTACGTCCCTGCCTTAGGCCCTTTTTAATCTATACATTCCTATTTTGATTTTTCATTCGTACCGTTCCATCGTCATTCATGCGTGTATTGTATTATTCGTGTTTCTTTATACCTCCCTTTTTTCTAACAATTTCAAACATCTTCCACCCTTTTACGTTGTCGAACACTTATTATAGATCGACAGATCAAATGAAACTATTACGATCGACATCAAGTTCAACGTCTGAATTGCGTCACAGGTGCTTTTACCTTCTCTAAACTAAACTGATGGCCATGTAACTGACCCTCATTTTTTCCTTATTTTTATGTATATTGTTCTTGTCATCGACTTCGATGTATGAGCTGTTAAACCTATTGTGCGATGCCTTTTTGCTCCGATCTACGCTTGCTACTTGCTGAATTATGTGAATTATATACTTCTGAAAGGCAGATGTTCTGTTTACGGTTTCATACACTTTACGCTCTAACTCAAATAAGAATTTGGGCGCCTCGCCACTAAATAATTATAAAATCCCCACGAATGTTATCTCTTACTTGTGTGTTGTATGCCCGCAGATCATCCAGAACCTTGTCAGAGTGAGACTTTGATACTAGATACTCTTTGTGATCCAAACAGCAATCCATTTTTTTTCTTCCAACCACGTGAGCACACAGTTCTTCCCATCGTAGGCTCTTTGAATGTACTCATTCCTAATATAGCCTCCTCAGCGATTAAAGAATTTACTTTTGCTATTTTAACCCCAAAGCTTTTGCTTCTAGTTACATGTCTTGTTATTCTGACTTTTCTATATGCTCAATAAATCCTTCCGACGCCAAATTCGTTTTCGATTTCTTCAAATTTTCCTTAGACGTTTTCCGAATATTACTTCGCACCGCCAATTGGTTTTCTTCGTAAGTGATTCATGTCGTTGTTTTACCTTCTTTCCTGAATAGTTTTGTCCTTTATTCTTGAGCCGAACACTTGTAATATTTGTGCTATCTCCAATCGTTTCTTCGAAGTTATCCTCCTTGTACCAGTATTTATTTGTTCAGCCTCTTGTCATTATCCATTTTAGGGATATTCATCCCTCTTCGACTTAACTATTTACTGTGGTATTCATTATCACAGTACCTACAGCCTCGATGTATCTCAAACGCACATCATCATTCGTCCGTACTTCTTTACACGTTCAGATGATCCCCTGAAATCTCATCCTACTCTTCATCCTCACTAACGTACTTGCTGGAATGTAGATGGTATTTACGTCCGTCCACAGATATGTTCCAAGTATACTCTCCTTCTTGTGATTCCTAAATAGTTTATTTGCTATTAGTAACTGCGATGTACAATCATGTTACTTTTATTCGTAGGTACAACTGTAGCGTCAGAACCAGTCAGATGTGTTATGGACTTCAAAAAGGCCGCCCGGTGTTGTAACCAAGCCTTAAATTGCTGACCCATTGATCACAGGTATCTTTTTGTACGGTATCGAAGAAAAAAATTCCATTCACTTAGCATTAATAGTTCTCTAGTTAGGAAAGCCTTTAGTACATAAGTACTACGGATTTTTTTAATGGCCTGAGTAAGGAAATAACGCTAAAATTTTGAAGAAAGTGGTAAACTTTTTATTAGGTTTTATCTGCGTGATAACTTCAGCACTTTTATCGCGCACCTCCTTTTACACTTGAATTCAGTTCTTGCCCCCGGCAGCACTCTGCTTTTTATATCCACATTGATTCCTGGCGCCAGCAGGAGTGCTCTGAAATCGGTCTGCTCTCTCAACATATACCAACCGAATGAAGACGGCCTCTTAGTAAAGTGAGTGCCCAAACATTCGCTGTGGCTGAGTATCTTTGTTCATAGGTTGTTTTACACGCATAATGCCATTAATAAAAGCTAACAACGATTGTCATTTATATTCTAAACAAGAAATACAATAAACAGTTAAAGATAATATCATTTGGTTCATGAATTACTTATGGAATTTTAAATGACATCGATTCCATTCACAATACGATGACAGTAGGGACCAAAATCAGAAGATGTTGGTCTCTTGTGAGAAAGATGTCATTAGTAATCTAAATAAGAAGATACTTCTGTGCTTTAAGTGCTTCACAACTGCAGGTTGAGTGTTGAATACGACGGAATGTAAGTTGCTGGAAAACCACTTGTCTGTTTCAGATACTCACACTTTCGGGAGGCAACCATTATTCAGTCTCAGTCACATTAGTGGTAAAATTTCACCCTCATCATGCTTTTTAGTTAGACTGTAACACAAATTTGTTGGCTTTCCACCCTTAAATACAAAAATTCTTCTACAGAGAAACGACGGAAGAATTCATTAACATTTATACTTTTTGCCTACATATGAGGGATTCAAGTTCTGAATTCTCGTTGACGTTACGGCTGTGTACGGGATATGCTGCTTCATCTCTGCTTTTCTTTTCCTTTTGCCTTGAACCCAAATTGAACTATGCTATTTCTTTCTGGCTGAGTCGACTTTTCAACACATTTTAACATTGACTTTTTCTCGAAACGCAAGTGTTCTTGAATTCATGTCTGGATATCCTCCTATGGTATCCCCACTTCTTGCAAATCTTTTTAAACATTGTCATCCATGCCTCATTGTTTATCTATTTGAGAGATTAGTGGAAATCATATTACTCGACACCACAGGATTCACAAGAGCAATGTGATCATAGAAAATATTCCACATATGATTCGTATTTGTGATCTTATCTTTATGTGAACAGATCTTATGTTCGTCGTCTTCTGAATGCACTATTTTCTCTCGATAGGCAAAGTATTTTATTCACATTCTGCCTTTGTATAATTTCTAATTTATCTACCAGACAGTCTCAATACGTTGAGGTGACGAACGCTGTGGGACAGCCTTTGCATACAAGGTGCTGGTATTACGTACACAATGTATAAAAGGGAAGTGGATTTGCGGAACACTCATTTGTAGTCGGGTGATTCAAGTGAAAAGGTTCCGACGTTATTATGACCGCACGACGAGAATTAATTAACTTCGAACACGGAATCGTAATTAGAGCTAGAGGTCTGGGACATTTCATTTCGGAAACTGTTAAGGCATTCAGTAGTCACAGATCCACTACATCAAGAGCATGCCGAGAATACCGATGTTCACGCCATTACCTCTCACCACGGACAGAAAGCCAGTGGTTGACAGCCATCACTTAACAACCAAGAGCAGCGCCGTTTTTGTAGCGTTGTCAGTGCTAAGAGACAAGCGCTACTGCACGAAACAATCGCAGAAATCAATGAGGGACGTACAACGAACTGACCCATTAGAACAATGCGGCGAAATCTGGCGCTAATGGATTGTGCCAGCAGACGACTCTTCCGGCCGTAACCATATCAGTTGGACCCTCGATGACTGGAAAATAAATGCCTGGCCATATGAAATCCGAATTCAGTTGGTAAAAACTGATGGTGGGGTTCTAGTGGGGCGCCGATCCCACAAATCCACAGGCGCAGCCTGTTAACAAGGCACTGAGCAAGCTGGCGGTGGCTCCATAATAGCGTGGACTGTATTTATTAGGAATGGACTCAGTGTTCTGGTATAACTGCACCTACCTTTCTCTGGAAATATATATCAATGACAGCTACTTGGAGACTATTGCCGCCATTTATGAATATGTTCCGAAACAAAGATGGAATTTTTGTGGATGACAGTGCGCCATGTCACAGGGACGCAACCGTTCGTGATTGGTTTGAAGAACATTCTGGACAAATGGAGCGAATGATTCGGCCACCCAGATCACCCAACATGAACCCCATCGAACAAATATGCGACATAAACGAGAGGCCTGTTCGTACACAAAATCCTTCCGTGCCCACACTTTCGCAATCATGGAGGGCTGTAGAGGCAACATGGCTTAATATCTCTGCAGGTGACTCCCAACTTCTTGCTAAGTCCATGCCACATCGAGTTGCTGCACTACACCGGGAAGAAAGATGTCCGATACAATCTTACGTGGTATCCTACGACTTTTGTCATCTCAGTGTTCATACCATGGCATTTTGCAGCATATGGGGTCTGCTGTCGTGCTACTGTGCGTAGTGTCATATATTGTTGTAACGAATTTTGATTTCTTCTTGAATAGATTTTGGTTATTTGATACACCCTTGCTATTTCCATAGTCCATACGGCAGAGGATACCTTCTCGAATATTTTGGACTCTTGCCACTCATACAGATATCGCAATTCCTCAGTAGGTTTCTATCGAAGGAGATGGGGAGTTCCACCTTCGGTGCTTGTTTGCCTTGGCAACTGCACGGTCAGCGCGGCGGAATGCATAGAGAAGGTGTCCAAGTTCGATTTTCGGCCCTATCGGAGACTCTCTCAGCTCGTGGTGTTGTGGTGCGGTTATGTGCCTGTCATCACAGTGTAATTTAACTTGATTCCTTTGCGTCTTGACATTACGATCCTGAGTTGCCAGAAGAGGCACCTCACAAAAGCCAATAAATGGAAAACCTTTGCGTACTGATGTCTTTTACTCATTGCTTTGTTCTGCAATTGTGTCTAGCGAACCAGAAAAAACTGCAAGATCATCTGCAAACATTAGTTTCTGGTAGTAGAGAAATTATAAAAAATATAGCACCATTTATTTTGCTGTGCCAGTGTATTTATTCGTTTGAAGTCAGTAAGACATTAGCTGCCAGTGGCCAGTGATCTATATCAATGATGCAAGCTGAAAATTTGAACCAGACTGGGGTCCTAACCCAGGTCTTCTGCTTACTAAGCAGTTGCGCTGAGCACAACTCCATCTGGACACGGTGGTCACCAAAACTGTACGGACTACCCTAGCACGACTCCCATCAGTCCCAAATACTCAACTTACACTACACACTAATATTTTGCGTCGTGTTTCGTGAGCTAAAACGTAGAAGCACGACACGAATCAAATGAAGTTCTTGTCACAACAATAAAACCTTGCTTACGATTACTAAAGCAGTCCACGTGCGCATTATTCAAAGATAACTTGCAGTGGTGCGAGGGTGTCAACAAAAATCTGGAAACACCAGAAACACTACACACTACCATGCCAAATACGACATAGTAAAACCACTGGCAAACAAAACAGCTCCATTCCGTCTCGGTATGGATAAAACCAGATCACATACGATTTTAAAGGGAATGTTGTACAATTTTTCCTGCAAACCAATGACAAGTTCAGATTCCATGGAAATGGAAAGAAATGACGCACCTTCCTCTCCGATTGAGACCAGGTAAGAATAATAATAATGAGACCTGACTTTCGTGGACAGAAGAGATGTGACAGCTCAACCTTGTGCCCACAAAATCAGTCTTGGACAATACGAGATATGTAAACAGGTGTCGCGTCGGTTTGGAAGACACCAACCACCATTTGGGAAAGAACATTGTCCTTGAAATGGACCTGGCAGGTAAAATGATCACGTGGTACTTGGTAGTAATGCGATCTTATGGTGTACCAATGGGGCCTATGGAAGACCACTGTATGGCTGCCCAAATCATAACTGAGCTCCCACCATCTTCAACTCTTTAGAGATACATTCGGTCAGATGTTGGAAACCGTGTGAGACTCATCCGCTCAAATGACTTCCTTAAATCGAGCTTTCATGGTTTCGGCATCACGTTTTCCTGTTACGGAAATCTGCATCGACGTTCAGTGGTTTTGGAATTTCATCTCGAATTGCAGTTCCTTATTTATGGAGCCCGCTTCGTGTTCTTTTGGTGCTGACGGGTTCCCGAGTACGAAATTCAGTTCTGCAGTGAATTATGGCACTTTCGTCCTCATATCACTCGTGACAATCCTCTTCAATGACCCTGACTCACAACCACTCAAAGCACCCTTTCGTCCATGTTGTGACTCAGTGCTTGCAGTTTTTTCGCTTACCTTGTATGCTATTAGATCATCGTTACGGAGCCTCTTGAAACACCAAACACTTCGGCTGCCTTCGTTATGGAAGCACCCAGTATACGAGCACCAAGAATTTGCCCACGTTCGAAGTCACTTAGCTCCGATAAAATGCTCTCACAACTGCTCAGAACACTAGCAATTTCAAAGTACTGAGAATATTTCACAGGTGCCGTTCGTAGTCAAATACAACAACGCAACCTACAGACTTGGTCGGCACCTGTATTTACATTCAAGCATGTATTTCTCTTGATGTTTTCATATTTTTGGGCAATCCCTGTACATGGCATAACGACTTACGACAGTCATGTTCCACTAATTTCCAAGGTGCACTAACGCTTTCGTGTGTAATCGATTAATATGGTCCAGCTACGTTATAAGCGGCTTGGAGGCGAAGATTACTTCTCTGGGTAAGACGGTCTTTCTCATTAAGACTTGGCGATCATGGAGCCGTGTAACGCACTGGTTAATTTCAAACCGTCTGGCACAGAGATTTGCCTTTCGTCTCCAATCGTGGTTAAAAACAATATGATGCTACGTTCTTTATATTCATTTTAATTAAAATATCATCTTCTTTGGTACATTAGGTCTAGTTAGATCTCCTCCTCCAACAAGAATATCTCAACGAAAGGAAGTAAGAAGCAGACAAAATTCCAACTAGTTCTAATGTGGATAAATGCAAACCGGTGTCTGTAACAAAGAGGCAGAACTCGACAGTTTCTAATTACGATACTAGCAGCGAACATCTGAAACGTGTCCATTTGTCTCAATATTCAAGTGTAATGCTAGGAAGCGATATGAAATTACTGCTAGAAAAGGTGAATGGAAGATCCAAAATTGGTTGGAACTGATCTCGGAAAGTGCAGTTCATCTGAGCAGAAGATCGAATGCTTGGGTGGTTAATGTTAGAGCATTGGTCCAGTGCTAGAAGCCCTTAAGATCATGCAAAATTATAACAGCAATCTGAAGAACTCAAACAAAATTACTATTTTAATGGAAGATGATGTAGATTAGAAGTAACCCTGTCGGGTAAATTTAGAAAACATGTATCCGAAAATGACTGTGCAACTCTTTTACTGTCGGAAACGCGAATCTCGTCATACTAGTATGAGAGAGAAGCTCTCCGTACACAGTTGTGTAGACAATCATTTTCGCCTGCCTCTGTTTGAAAATGAAACACGATAGAAAATCTGTAATATTGATATCAAGTTCCAAATGTCACTCTACAATGGCAGGATATGTTTGTGGATACAAAATTTCGTGTAATAGTTGTTTACAAAAGAAATGCGAATACCTTTCCATCGGTAACGGATCAATCTGGATTAGATCACAAAAGTCTCCCATAAAAACCTTAACCTCACTGTGACGAACAGCTTTTTAATACCGCGTTGGTCAACTTTTCCAACGTTGTACAGCAGCTGTTATGCCCGTCATAGACTCAATAAGCCCTTGATAAGTTTCTTGGGCTGTGTGGCACCAACTGCCTAAGCACACGTAGCAAAATTCCCGTAAATTACCGTTTGTGCCCAGTGGCGTCCCAGATGTAGTTCATCGGGCTCAGATAAGGTGAAATTGGAGAGCAAAGTATCAAAATATGTTTACTGTCACGCTCCTCAAAACCATGTAGCACTACTACTAAAAGGTGTGCTACTAAAAGTTATCTTGTCGGAAGATGTCATCGCCGTCGTTGAAGGCAATAACGAATGCATTTCCTTATAAACAATAACCACTTAGACCACAGCAGTCATGGTGCCTTCTATTACTAACATGGCTCCTGTGGACACCCAGTAAATGTACCCACGGCATTAAACTACCCTCGGGGGTCTCCATCCGTGACGCCATGTTTCTTTCAAGTAGTGGTTCGCATTCGTTGCCGTGAACTGGGACGCTGAGATCTAAGGTCCAGTCTCGTTGGTCCCGTGCCCACTGCAATTTTAAGTGACGTTGTCGTTGAGTCAGCATGGGAACACGTAGGGGTCTTCATCTGCTGAGCAAAATGTTGAACAATGTATGCTGAACGGCGTGCTTCGAAACACTTTTGCCTGCACCGTCATTGTACTCTGTTGCCAGACGTTCCACAGACTGGCGCCTGTCCAAGATTACAGAGCTTGCAAGCGCCCCCCCCCCCCCCCCCCCCCACCTTCTGTGATGATGTGTCGAAATCTAACATCTTGGAGTACACTCTTGTCTTCATTCACTATTCCATACATGCGATGACAGCAGCAAATGAACAGCATTCGTTTCTGCCCATTCTTCTCACACGGCCCATGTCAGTAAGGCCACCAAGAGGCATCCAATCTGACGGTGGGCAGTGGTCATAATATTTTGCCTAATCAGTATAAGATAGCAAATTTAGGCATGACTTTAGGGACTACACAGCGATGAGGTTTACCTTTTTGCACCTCATGCTGCCTGAGTAAGAATACAGGATGTATAAAAAAAATTGTCTAACACTTATATTTACGGGTGGAACATTGTACAAAGATTTTCTACAAAATTCTCTTCGAGTAACCTTTCGTTGGTACAGCTGATAAGTTTTATGTCTATTCTTACGCCAGAAGTGCGAGGTAGATTTTGAGTATTACTTTTGCACAAACATTATGTCTTTTTGTGGATAATCTCAACAAGCTAATAACGGCGACGAAAATCGACATGACCACAGTCACTTACTAACGCTTGTACAGTTACTGACGCACAAACATAATCCTTCCTTCAGCGGACGCCATTGTGCTTCTGACTCAAATTTTAAAGTCGACCAGTAGCTCAATAAGGAACAAGCGACGTGATAAAAGTCATATTTTTATTACATACCTCTCGAATATATATGCGACATAATCGAGAGGTCAGAGAGTGTAGAAAATCCTGCACAAGCTACACTTTCGTAAACAATGGGATAGATCGTGGTGGTATAACGTACATAAGGTATAAAGGGGCTAGCAGTGATTCATGAGAAAAGGTTTCCGACGTGATTATGGTCGCACGACGGGAATTAACAGGCTTTGAACACGGGTTGCTAATTGGATTTACAACCATGGGAAATGCGGAAATCGGTGGGGATTTCATACTCTGAGATCTAAAGCGTCAAGAATGTGCCCAGAATACCAAATTTCAGGCATTACATATCACTAAAGAACAACGCAGTGACGGACAGCGTTCACTTAACGACCTAGAGAATAAGCGTTTGCCTAGAATTGTCACTGCTAAGAGACAAGCAACAATGTTGCAAATAACCGCAGCAATGAATGTGGTAGCGTTAATTGGCTACGGCAGCAGACGACCAACGCGATTGCTTCTGCGGATACCACGACATCGCCTGCAGCGACTCCTCTTGGCTAATGACCATATCGGTTGGACCCCATACGCCTGGGAAACCGTGGCCTGGTCAGATGAGTATCGATTTCATTTGGTAAGAGCTGCGTTCTAGTGTGGCGCAGACCTCACGAAGCCATGGTCCCAAGCCGTCAACAAGGCACCGTGCAAACTGGTGATGCCTCCCTAGTGATACGGGCTGTGTCTACGTAGAATATATTGAGTTCCTGGTCCAACTTAACCGATTGTTGAAGAGAAATAATGTTCGGCAACTTTTACACTACTGGCCAATAAAATTGCTACACCACGAAGATGACATGCTACAGATGCGAAATTTAACCGACAGAAACAAGATGCTGCGATATGCAAATGATTAGCTTTTCAGAGCATTCGCACAATGTTGGCGCCGGAGGCGACACCTACAACGTGCTGACATGAGGAAAGTTTCCAACCGATTTCCCACACACAACCAGCAGTTGACCAGCGTTACCGGGTGAAACGTTGTTGTGATGCCTCGTGTAAGGAGGAGAAATGTGTACCATCATGCTTCCGACTTTGATAAAGGTCGTATTGTATCCTATCGCGATTGCGGTTTATCGTATCGCGACATTGCTGCTCGCGTTCTTCGAGATCCAATGAATGTTAGCAGAATATGGGATCGGTGGGCTCAGGAGGGTAATACGGAACGCCGAGCTGGATCCCAACGGTCTCGTATCACTAGCAGTCGAGATGAGAGGCATCTTATCCTCATGGCTGTAACGGATCGTGCAGCCATGTCTCGATCTCTGCATCAACAGATGGGGACCTTTGCAAGACAACTATGTGCAAGAACAGTTCGACGACGTTTGTAGCAGAATGGACTATCAGCACTGAGGCCATGGCTGCGGTTACCCTTAACGCTGCATCACAGACAGGAGCGCCTGCGATGATGTACTCAGCGACGAACCTTGGTGCACGTATGGCAAAACGCCATTTTTTCGGATGAATCCAGGTTCTGTTTACAGCATCATGATGGTCGCATCCGTGTTTGGCGACATCGCGGTGAACGCACATTGGAAGCGTGTATTCGTCATCGTCATACTGGCGTATCACCAGGCGTGATGGTATGGGGTGCCGTTAGTTACACGTCTCGGCCACCTCTTGTTCGAATTGACGGCACTTCGAACAGTGTGCGTTACATCTCAGATGTATTACGACGCGTGGCTCTACCCTTCATTCGATCCCTGAGAAACCCTACATTTCAGCAGAATAATGCACGACCGCATGTAGCAGGTCCTGTACGGACCTTTCTGGATACAGAAAATGTTCGACTGCTGCCCTGGCCAGCACATTCTCCAGATCTCTCACCAACTGAAAGCGACTGGTCAATGGTGGCCGAGCAACTGGCTCGTCACAATAAGCCAGCCACTACTGTTGATGAACTGTGGTACCGTGTTGAAGCTGCATGGGCAGCTGTACCTGTACACGCCCTGCAAGCTCTGTTTGACTCAATGCCCAGGTGTATCAAGGCCGTTATTATGGCCAGAGTTGGTTATTCTGGGTACCTATTTCTCAGGATTTATGCACCCAAATTGCGTGAAATTGTAGTCACCTGTCAGTTCTAGTATAATATATTTGCCTAATGCATACCCGTTTATCATTTGCATTTCTTTTTTGTGTAGCAATTTTAATGGCCAGTAGTATAGATTATCTACACCAACTGAAAGCGACTGGTCAATGGTGGCCCAGCAACTGGCTCGTCACAATAAGCCAGCCACTACTGTTGATGAACTGTGGTACCGTGTTGAAGCTGCATGGGCAGCTGTACCTGTACACGCCCTCCAAGCTCTGTTTGACTCAATGCCCAGGCGTATCAAGGCCGTTATTACGGCCAGAGTTGGTTATTTTGGGTACCGATTTCTCAGGATCTATGCACCCAAATTGCGTGAAATTGTAGTCACCTGTCAGTTCTAGTATAATATATTTGCCTAATGCATACCCGTTTATCATTTGCATTTCTTTTTTGTGTAGCAATTTAATGGCCAGTAGTATAGATTATCTACAGCCATTCGTAGAGTTTATACTCCCAAACAATGATGGAATTTTTATGGATGAAAATGCACCATGCCACTTGGCTACGGTTGTTCGCGCCTGGACAAATCGAGCGAATGATTCGACCACTTAGATCGCCCAATATGTATCCCATCGACCATATGTGCGACATAATCGAGAGGTCAGTTGGTGCAAAAAATCTTACACCAGATACGCTTTCATAACTGTGGATGGCTATAAGGACAGCACGTCTCAGTATAGCTGCAGGGGACTAGCAACGACTTGTTGAGTCCAAGTCACGTCGAGTTACTGCACTACGACGGGTCAAAGGAGAACCGACACTATGTTAGGAGGTATCCTCTGATTTTCTACACATTTTTCTATCCTGAAACGTCCATTAAGTTGTAATTTAGAACTTTTTGTAATCATGGTATAGAATAATTATAAACATAGCTAAACGTAGCAAAGTAAATAGTAAACAAAAAAATGGCTCAAATGGCTCTGAGCACTATTGACTTAACTTCTGAGGTCAGCAGTCCCCTAGAACTTAGAACTACTTAAACCGCCTAGAACCGCTCGGCCATACTGGCCGGCAGATAATAAACAATAAATGTTTCATAGTTAACAATTTGTACTTATATTTGAGCAAGTGATAACTAATAAATACTAATTGTTAAAATGGAAGCCATTCTTTTTAAGCATGCTCCATGTAAGACCATTAGCGTTAAGGGAGAGGCACTTGCAAGAAATTGAATGCTGTTATCGTAAGCATAACATGTTAGAAAAGCTACGTAACGATAAGTGATCGAGCATGTGATTGCCATATGCACTAAAGAAGAAAAGAAAAATAAATATAAAATTTAAAAAGTTATCACAATTGTTGGACAAAATGAAAGTAAAATTCCGTTCTACACGCATAGTGACTGTTTTCTCTTTCACTGTTTCGTTGTGGCAACTTAATATTATCTACTTCAGTGACCGTTGTGGTAAGAAGTGTATATTCAGCCTACTGCTGGGATTTGAATTAACTGCTTCATTAGAGTTAATGCTTTAGCTTGTGTTAAAGAACTGAAGTTTACGTACATTGTAACAGAGCGAAATCAGCAGGTACAGGGTAAACGTATTTTGGCAGTGATGAAATAAACGACGAATATCAAACAGACGTACTATAGCCAAAATCCCATAATCTGCTGCTGGATTGAGTATCACACAAAGGGTCTTCATTAAAATCAGAGGCTTTGAAGTATCTAAACCGTACCAGAGCTCTCTGTGTAAAACAGCAGATTTGTTCTTTTAACATTACTTGTGTTACGAGCTTCCTAAATAAAATTCGCACATTCGTAACAGATTCAATTTTGGACAGGAGATAGAATATCTTCGCATTCATACAAACGATGTGTTGATATGGATGGGAGCTGTACAGAAATATCATTATATTCAGCAGTGCGTTGCATTCAATACTGAACCGACCTGCTGCTGGGCAGCATGTTCGCCGGGAAACGGAGAGGACCACCGCTGGTGTCATATGTTGCTTAAATCATCTGCTGATGGAAATCTCATTGGCAACGGAATTTGTCACATAGAAAGTCATCCACAAAGGATACTAATTTATATTAAAAGAAGATTCTTTCGATTTATCTGTGGAGATGCTAATCTTAGCGACGATAAGGCGTTTTATTTGTGAATGATAAACTAGTAAGACGTGTAGTTTTGAAGGACGTAAATAATGCAGTACTTCGTGTCTGCACCTTAGCGTGACAGTAATAGTTGACCATATAATATGACTCGTAACAGTCCTCGTGTCCTCTGCGAATGATGTCACGCTAGTCAAACGAATGTGTTGATTAAGCAGTGAAATAAGGATTAGGTTAGTAGTTGTCATTCTACTTTTACTATTTTATTTGCAAGACTACTCTCCTTGGAACCTGACAAGTCAATATCTCAGAGAAGCCTAAAAATATTGGTGAACTGTAAAAAATAAGAAAAAAATTGTTCATATTTAATGTAATGCGTGAGTTGGCCTCTTCCTCCAGCAGCTAAAATATTTCAAAATTTTACAGGAGTGAGGTTTGTGAGTGTCGCAGGTTGGAGCCGGGAGTGGCGCAATAGAGAACGATAGAATTTTTAGAAAACGTGAATTGCAAATCGCGATTAGATTACCGATCTCTGCTGTACGATTGATTTGAAACATTTGGGCGTCTTCTGGGAATTACTGCAGGCCCTGTTAGTGCAATAAGTAAAAATGAATATTGAAAATTAGTAATGAAATCACGCTGGTGGCGGGTCGGTTCCACATCGAAGTGTTGCCCCTTCCCCGCGGGATATTCCGAAACGTAGAACTGGTAATATAATTCTGGTGAATGAAAAATACATATACTAGTTCGTATGTTAGGTGTCTTTTACAGCTACTTCCCAAGATGCTTACATTATAATAGCTGGAGGCAGAAAGACAAATGCGAACAGCCAGGCTTCTCCTAGCTGCTGTGCCTTCTTTATTACAGAGATAAATTTTTACACGAAATTTTATATAAAAAATAATCTTTAGAAAGGGTATTACAATACCCCCTGAATGGCTACAACACAATTTTCTGCTTCGTTGGCAGCACTATTTCTGCCTTCTTATGTCGGGAAAAAATTAATATAATACATTTTTTTTACTCGTTCGATGAGAAAAGTACTAATTAGTGTACAGTTAGTCCATAGTAAAGTCCTTGGTACAGGCTTGTCGCTCTGCACGTATCAGCAGCGTATATAAGCAAGAGTTCTGACAGTGAGACTTGATTCCAAACGATGCAATAGTAGCTGCAAGTCCATCAGAGGAGAGCCATCAGACTCGGACTGTGACGTCAGAGGCGGGTCATGCCACCAGACACGGGTTGTGGTACATCAAACAGGCGGCACCATGCACATGGTGTTCTCTTGTTGTTTCTCATCCCTCTGTCCACTCACATGCGTGCTGGCTCTGATTTTTGGAACATTTGTGTCTTGACATCAGATACACCTGTTAAAGTATTTACTTGTATAGTGCATGCAGGGTTAAAATACTTGGATACGTATAACAGATAAAAATTATAAGAGTTCATTCCTTTTCAACAGATAATAACATAAGGTAAAAAACATTGGATAAAACATTACCTACGAAGGTCAAAACATATTCAATCCACAACAATATCATTGTGGCACACCCTCTTGTAGGAAGTGGCTTCAGTTTACCCACGAGGTAAATGCAGATCTCTGAATACGGCAGAAGTGCTGTTTACTTGTCCCTTTGTTCGCTTAGTACACCACCAGGGATCAGGATTACACACAGTGCACTAATTCTCTACTCCAACTCAAGACAGGTCACTGTTTATCACAAACTCACCACTAGTTTGGTTTTCACTATAACAGAAATCTACGTACTTGTGTATGTAGTTTCTTATTTACTATTGGCTTTTATCTTTAAAGATTTTCCGTCCAAATCATTTTATCTACTCATATATTTTCATTTATTACTCATATGTTTTTACTAATTTGACGTAACTTGCTTACAGCCTTTTAAAATGCGATTATCTATCTGGGTTTAGGATTCTTACATGATGTAGTTAATATGTATACAGGGTGTTACAAAAAGGTACGGCCAAAGTTTCAGGAAACATTCCTCACACACAAAGAAAGAAAATATGTTATGTAGACATCCGTCCGGAAACGCTTATTTTCCATGTTAGAACTCATTTTATTACTTCTCTTCAAATTACATTAATCGTAGAATGGAAACACACAGCAACAGAACGTACCAGCGTGACTTCAAACACTTTGGTACAGGAAATGTTCAAAATGTCCTCCGTTAGCGAGGCTACATGCATCCACCCTCCGTCGCATGGAATCACTGATGCGCTGATGCAGCCCTGGAGAATGGCGTATTGTATCACAGCCGTCCACAATACGAGCACGAGCAGTCTCTTCATTTGGTACCGGGGTTGCGTAGACAAGAGCTTTCAAATGCCCCCATAAATGAAAGTCAAGAGGGTTGAGGTCTGGAGAGCGTGGAGGCCATGGAATTGGTCCGTCTCTACTAATCCATCGGTCACCGAATCTGTTGTTGAGAAGCGTACGAACACTTCGACTGAAATGTGCAGGAGCTCCATCGTGCATGAACCACATGTTGTATCGTACTTGTAAAAGCACATGCTCTAGCAGCACAGGTAGAGTATCCCGTATGAAATCATGATAATGTGCTCCATTGAGCGTAGGTGGAAGAACGAAACTAAAATGAGCTCTAACATGGAAATTAAGCGTTTCCGGACACATGTCCACATAACATCTTTTCTTTATTTGTGTGTGAGGAATGTTTCCTGAAAGTTTGGCCGTACCTTTTTATAACACCCTGTACAGGCAACACAATGTTTTGGGAGTCAGAGTTGATTCCAAACGATGCTAGCTGCAAGCCCACCATATGAGAGCCATCATATTCGGATTGAGACGTCAGAGACGGGTCATGCCATCAGACGCGGGTTGCAGGACGTAACCCAGGCACTACAATGCACATGGTGTTGTATTGTTGCTTCCCACCCCAGTGTCCACTAGCATACGTGCAGGCTCTGTGATTCTTGGAACATTTGTTTCTTGAGATCAGATATCCCTGTTGAAGTATGTACTTGGATGGTCCATATAGGATTAAAATACATGGACATATACTAATAAAATATCTAAAAATTACGATTCATTCCTCTACAACAGGAAACAGCATAAGATCACAACGAACAATTATTCTTCATCGGATTTTCGTCGAGAGAAAGAATTTGAACGTTGCTCATACCATAAGACCAATGTAGGTTCATAAAGAGCTAAAAGTTCGTTCTTTACTTGGATAAAACATTATTGAAGAAAGTCAAAAGTTATTCAGTCCACACGAATATCAATGTGGCACACCCTATTGGAGGAAGGGGCTTCAGGTTTCACGAGGTAAGTGCACATCTTGGAATACTGCAGATCTGCTGTTTACTTGTCCCTGTGTTCGCTTAGTACACCACCAGGGATCAGGATTGCACAGAGTGCACTAATTCTCTACCCCAACTCACGACAGGTTACTGTTTATTACAAACTCACCACCAGTTTAGTTTTAACTATAACACAAATCTACGTACTTGTGCATGTATGTGGTTTCTTATTTACTGTTGGCTTTTATCTTCAAAGATTTTGCGTCCGACCGAATCATTTTACCTTATCATATATTTTCATTTATTACTCATATGTTTTTACGAATTTGACTTGACTTGCTTACAGCCTTTTAAAATGCGATTTGGTACCTCGGTTTAGGATTCTTACATCATAAAGTTAATATGTATACACACATGAAAGTCAGGTTAGAGGAAAGTCACTATAACACGTCACGACATAAATTACATGAGTGCCAAATACCTAAGTTCCCACTTTTAGAACTGATATAATTACAATACAAACACTCACCAGACGGAGTAGAGGAAAAATGCTAAGTTTCGTCTCAGCAGCACACTACCATTAATGTTACTCAATGGTGTTTTGGTACGAATGTACCACTGAGGTTTACTTTGTGTATACGCTAGTGCAGCACGTACATATGTGTGATTGTGTTGTATTTAGATGTAATGGCACACAGTGCACTGTATCAGCGTAAATGTTTTCATTTATTCTTTGGTATTTTACTATTCACTCAGTTTTATCAGTTGATGAACATGTTTTACTCTCTTCACAAAAACCAGCCATAGTATTAAACTGTGTTAAGCATATGGCATATTCAACAGTGCCTGAGTTGCACTTTTGCATACATAGGTAAATAACCTTTTACCTGTGGAGGTGAAAATATTTGGAATTATAATAAAAACAGAAAAATTGAATGGTGTCACTGCATGTGTACATATTAAAGCAGTTAAATACAACTCCAACTAATGCAGATCTTGTATCACTGATAGACATGCTTGTCGTAAATGTAATGCTCATTCCAAAATGAAGTCAGCATACGCAATGAATCGTATGGTTGAGTTCATGCGGCGATCAGTACTATGAATATTCTCGCAGCTGGTACTAAACTTCGATACCGTTTATTAATTGGTTTTTCGTACATTGGAAGACAATATCCTACTTCGTAATCTTGCATGTTTCTGAGATTCTCGTGACTGTATGAGATGTGCTTGACGAGTGATAGTGATATACACGGACCCTACCGTTTCATTAAGGAAGAGAGCGTAGTCACTCGTTGCTTTCTTTGACATTCCTCATGATTGTATTGTGTGATATAAATAGAGAGATGGTTCACTACCTGCTCAAAGAAATCAAGATACTGCACCCAAACTTGTGCTTTTTGTGTGTACAAGTGCATATAAATCTATCCAACTCTCAGAACACCCGATTGCAAGGATTTGCTTGCTGGTTAAAGTGTTATACTAAAATGATTTGTATGCCGTTAGCTTGCAGAAAATTGTCTCTATTTATAACCAGTGAAGTAAGATGTATTGTCCGTTATCGGTAATTTGGGTTTTGCTGCTGTGCGAATGTAATCACTTCAAATTCTTTTGATAATTACTGGAGCCGTAGCGGACATGGCAGCATATAGTTTCACAAACATGGAAAATAGCTTTAAAGACTTGGGGAAAATATTATAGCATGCAATAGCATTCTTGATACATTAATTGGTGTCTGATATGGACTAGCAATATGAAGAACTACGTTTTTGAGACACATAATATTTTCAATTGTGTGTGAATTCCTAAATGACCAAACTGCTGAAGTCATCGGTGCCTAGACATACACACTACTTAAACTAAATTATGCTATGAAAACACACACCACCATGCCCGAGGGATTACTCGAACCTCTAGTGGGAGGGGCCGTGCAATCCATGACATGGCGCCTCTAACCGCGCGACCACTCCGCGCGGCCGGAAAACATATTGCAGTTTAGTCTTACTCTTTTGCTGGTGCATTTTGCTTTCTGAAAGATGACACAAGACTTATTATTCAACGTACCTTTCGTCGCATATTGGAAAAGTTGCGAATACTGCTTCCTGAAAACGTGATAAGTATGAAGGCCATTTCCTGCAACCTCGATTCACTATTTCTTTTCCTCGCTGCTCACTGAATATAAAAATACAATCAACACAATAAGGAGCTTCAGTTACCTGCTGCACAATAAACTACATATGCCTACACGAAGTTCAAGCAACTGTGACTGAAATGTTCCTGACTAGCCGAAATATTTATGTTTTGACTTTACTTTTAGTTGGACAAAACGACGGTACCAGAGCCTACCATTCAGCTACCGAATGTATCAACAGATTATAAACTTGACGTTATTCAGTAAGTAATATTATTTAATAATGTTTACGTCTAGATCTATTTTAACCACCAAATTTACGCGAGTCAACCATTAAATGAGACGTTTTTAATGAGCAGTCAGCTATTAACAGTATAGTTCTCGTTGTTAGCACAGTTTTAAGTCAGTTTACTCACTCTTGTGTTGTTTCTGATGGCGGTTCGTGATGGTGACAAACCGTTTTAGACTTTCATTACATGTAGCTCAGATCACGTGATCTGGGCTGTACTTTAATTTTGCGACACAAAGCTGCGCAGGAGGTATGCGACAATTAGACTAGTAACTAAGCACGCCATTACGACTATTATAGGTCGGTAAATAACCAGGATTTACTCATTATTAAAACTTCATTGAGCCCTCTCAGCCATAGTCTATCATCAGAATTTGCAAACCAAACTTGATACAAATATCATGTCAAATAGGTGCCACGTAACACAAAGCTTTGCATCAAGTTTGTTTTTGACATTCTCATGGCTTCCGAAACGAGTCGGTAAAGTTTTTCGAGATATTGTTGTCGATTAGCAGCCTCATGGGAAGTTAAAAATATGCTGTGGTGAAATTAATCGTCGAACTTGACTAAGCACCATCTAGTCACAGTTCAACACAAGCCGGAGACGTATAATAGGAATACGAGTTACGATATATTGCATTGTATGTGAATCAATTATTTCAGAGACAACAATGCTATTCATACAAGTACCACAGATTCGATTCTCAAAACATTCATGTATTCAAACACAGTTCTCCACACCTCAATAATATGTTGAATATGGTTTCGGAGAAGGTCTGGTTCAACACGTAAACGTACGTAACATCCCGTTTGCTATCTACATGAAATATTTCAGGAGAATTATGTCCGACTCTTTATGTGTACGATGCTGCCGCATCTTTAAGGCCGTCCGTAGGTTTGTAACACCAAGGTTAGCATTTCTTCTACCGTATAAATGTTATTCCGTAGCTAAACCACAAAAAGGCAGACACTCTCTGACAGCAAAATGTCAACAACTCATCGCTTATGGTTTCAGTACCCTTTCTGATGGCTGAACGTCGCCAGCGAACGTAGATGCAGATCCCACACTAACGGACACTCAGATTTATCACTTACGCTGCTACCAGAATTAATACTACTGTAAGAGCTTCATGGTTCTTTGTGCAATACAACTACTGAACATAAATTATAAAGCATTATTTTATGACGCTGTCGGGCTGGGCTAGCATTTGGATTGGTGACCAGCCGGTCTGCCGAGCGCTGTTGGCAAGCGTGGTGCACTCAGCCCTTCTGAGGCAAACTGAGGACCTACTTGATTGAGAAGTAGTGGCTCCGGTCTCGGAAACTGGCATACGGCCGGGAGAACGGTGTGCTGATTTTTTTTCTTTATTGTAATTTTAGTCACCTCATACAAGGGGGGCTGGCAGCAGCATATTACGCTGCTCTTCAGCCTTGAGTGGTACAATAATATGACATATAGGTGGCACAGACAATACAATAAAAACGGTGGACAAAAAATGTAGATACAAAAAACAATAAACATGAAGCAGTTCACGCTGGACGAGAAAAAACAAGAACACTTGTTGACACAGCGCACATAACACGGATGACTGCGACGGCACACGTGAACAATGGTGGCGTGACGGCGAAAGAACACTAAACACAAAACGAAGGCACACACACGAGGCACTGATGGCAATGATCTCCTGTGCACGAATGTCCACTGAGTGTGTGTGAGTCTGGGGACCTGCCAAGGGAGGGGGAGGAGGAAGGGGAGTGGGACAGGGAGAGGGGCGGGTAGATGGCATGGTCAAGGGAGATTGGGGGAGGGGAGGAAAAAAGGGGGAGCCCGGGGGAAGAGGGGTGGAGGAACGGGATGGGGGAAGAGGAAAGAGAAGGGAGGGAGCATGCCACGAGGAGAGGACATGGGAGTGGGGGTGGGGAGGATCAAAGTTGATAGGAGGGGTAGATAGAGGGGAGGAGGACATCATCAGGGAGGGAGAGCTGGCGGAAGCCACCTTGGGAGAGGGTAAGGAGGGTGGAGATGGAGACTGGGTGGGACGTGGGAATACAGGTGCGGCAGTGGGCAGGGGTGGGAGAGGATGGGCGAGACAAGCGAGTGAGGAAGGTCGAGTTTGCAGGAGGTGTACAGGATCCGTATCCTTTCAAGGAAAAGGAGGAGGTGGGGGAATGAAATGAGATCGTACAGGATCCGTGTGGGGGAGGGGAGATGGATGCGATAGGCGAGGCAGAGAGCATGGCGTTCAAGGATTTGAAGGGATTTATAAACGGTAGGGAGGGGCGTAGATCCAGGCCAGATGGGCGTACCAGAGGATAGGGCGGATGAGGGATTTATAGGTGTGCAAGATGGTGGAGGGGTCCAGACCCCACGTACGGCCCGAAAGGAGCTTGAGGAGACAGAGTCGGGAGTGTGCCTTGGCTTGGATTGTCCGGAGATAGCGGGTCCAGGAGAGGCAACGGACGAGGGTGGCGCCAAGGTACTTGAGGGTGGGAGTGAGGGCGATAGGACGGCCATGGACGGTGAGATAGAAATCAAGGAGGCGGAAGGAAGGGGTCGTTTTGCCTACAGTGATAGCCTGGGTTTTGGAGGGTTTGACCTTGAGCAACCACTGGCTGCACCAAGTGGTGAACCGGTCAGGATGGGATTAGAGAAGATGTTGGGCGCGCTGCAGGGTGGGGGCAAGGGCAAGGAAGACGGTGTCATTGGCAAACTGGAGAAGGTGGATGGGGGGTGACGGCGGCGGCATGTCCGCCGTATATAAAAGGTACAGAAGTGGGGACAGTACGGAGCCTTGGGGCACACCAGCGAAGGGATAAAAGGTGTAGGAATCCGTGTTATGGATGGTGACGTAGGAAGGACGGTGGGAGAGAAAGAAGCCGATCAGACAGATGTAGTTAATGGGAAGGGCAAAGGTTTGGAGCTTGACGAGGAGACCGGAATGCCATACGCGGTCATAAGCTCGTTCAAGGTCCAGGGAGAGGAAGATAGTGGAGCAACAGGAATTAAGCTGGTCGGAAAGGAGATAAGTGAGGTGAAGCAGACGGTCGTCGGAGGAGAAGGACAGCTGAAAGCCACACTGGGTAATCAGAAGGAGGCAGTGCTGGCGTAGATGCTGGAGGATGTGGCGGGAGAGGATAGATTCCAGGACCTTGCTGAAGACTGAGGTAAGGCTGATGGGACGGTAGGAAGAGACGGCGGACAGCTCTCTGCCAGGTTTAAGGAACATCAGGATATGGGAGGTTTTCCACAGGTTGGGGTAGTAACCGGTGGACAGGACTACATTGTAGAGCCTGCCCAAGGTGGAGAGGAAAGAGGCAGGAGCTTCACGAAGGTGACGATAGGTGACACGATCGTGACCAGGAGCGGTGTTGCGTTTTGTGCGGAGTGTAGCAATGAGATCCTGTGTAGTAACTGGGGCATTGAGTTCCGTCTGTGTAATGTTGTCCAAGTACTGGAAACCAGGTGTGAGGGGAGGGACAGAGGTGTCAGTTCGATCGCAGACATCTGGGAGGAGGGAGTAATCGAACTGGGGGTCATTGGGGATGGAAAAGACATCAGACAGGAAGGAGGCAAAGTGATTGGCCTTACTAAGAGTGTCAGGGAAGGGGTGATCATCATGGAGATGAGGATAGGAGGGGGAGGGTTTAGTTCCGGTAAGGCGATGGAAGGTGGACCAGGACTTGGATGAGTTGATAGGTAGAGTAGCATTTAAACGGGTGCATGTCTGTCGCCAGTCCCGGCGTTTCTTGACCGTGAGCAAATTACGAATGTGTCATTGGAGTTGCCGGTGGCGTCGTAGTGTGTCCGGGTCATGCCTGTGGAAGAAGGCACGGTAGAGACGGCGGGATTCATGGACGAGGAGGACAACCTGTGGGGGTAAGGTAGGATGGTGGGGGTGGATAGCGGCAGTAGGGATGTGGGCCTCCACAGCATCAGAAAAGGTCCGCTGGAGAAAGATGGCGGCATGGGTTACATCGTCAGGGTGACGGTAGGTGAAGGGGTGGCTATCGACCTGGTGGCGAGGGTATCCCGGTAGCATTTCAGTTGGCACGGGAATAGTCATGGACGTACTTAGGGAGAGGGTCATGACGAGAGTCGGCGCGGGGGCGACGACCGTCTGAAACAGTGAGAAGGACAGGGAAATGGCAGCTACCAATAGTTTCCAGGACATCCACTATTATGCAGCCGAAGAGTTTGGCGGAGGAAAGGACAACATCAGGAGTGGAGTTGGATTCTGTTAGGTGTGTTGGGGATGGGGATAAGGTCGCCTTGAAGGGAGGAGAGTAACCGATGCCACCACCGTATCTGGGCGGCGGAACGACTGTGGATGTTGAGGTTGGCGGCGATCATTTAGGAGGAGAAGGTACGGGAAACATGGGAGAGGAAGTCGAAGGGAATAGGGGCGTTAGGGCGGACATAGACGGTGGCGCAGATAACGGTAAGCCCGGGGAAGTAGAGATTAAGAATCAGGTGTTTGGTGGGGTCAGGAAGGAGACGTTGGACCCAAATAGGGATCTGGAAGTGGTGACCAATGGCAACTCCGCCACGCGCAATCGGGAGGGGATTATCAGAACGGTGAAGGAGGTATGGCGAAGTGTGGACGGTGTGGTGGGGGTGGAGGAACGTTTCATTGAGGAGGAAGGCGTCCACACGGTGGGCGGCAAGGATGTGCAGAAGAGGTTCTTGTTGGCGGGAAGGGAGCGGATGTTGTTGAAAACGACACGGTGCTGTTGCGCCATGACAGGGATTTAGACAAGAGTGTCAAGGCGAGAGAAGGTGAAATGGGCCTGGTTGTTGGAATAGGTGGCGTACATTTTCAGGTGGAAAACAGAATGGGCGGCGAGGGATACGTGTTGGTGGGTGTGGGGGCGCTGAAAAGGATGAACATTCTGAAGGATGATGGTGTGGAATCTGATGATGTCCTCAGTGGTAGGGGGTGGACGAAGGGAATTGCTGGGAGGGGTGGGGGCGTCCAAAGGGCGGACAGGAACGGTGAGCTCAGGAGTGGTAGGAGGAGGTCGAGCTTTACATTTCTGGGAGTAAGTGGGGTGAGGGAGGTGACAGGTATTACAGGAGGGGGCGGGACTGGAGATTGGGGCACTGCCTGAGAAGGTGGGCTTGCCTACAGTGCGGGCTGGTGAGGGCCTCACGGCACTCAGATGTAGGGTGCGCATTATACCGCAAGCACCTCTGGCAGCGGAGGAATTGAGGAGGGGAACGGGAAGGGTCAACTGGGTAGCGGCGGTGAAAGAGAAAGGCATCCTCCTACAGGAGACAGTCGATGGAGGGAGCGTGCTCGGAAAAGACCCGCATAAGGTGGGTGGAGCCGGCGGAGTTATGAATGCGGCGAACCGCACACGCCTACAGGTGGGGATGCACCTTGAGCTCCGCCAACACCTCCTCCTCCGTGATCGCCGGACTAAGCCGAGTGATCACAGCAGTGAGGGTCGGCAGGAGGGAGACGGGGAAGGAGCAGGGGTGAGGGAGGCATTAGGGCCAAAGCGGGTGACAGGGATGCTGGAAAGTAGGTCCATGTGGAGGGTAGGGCTGGGGGAGGAGATGAGCACCGAATCACGGCGACGAGTGAGGAGTGAGATGGGGGCACCAGGAAAATTCTGGCGAAGGAACAGGGTGAGGTTCCGGGCTACAAGAAAGGAGGGATCAGGATGGGAGAGGAAGTACAGTAGGAGGGGGTGGAGGAGGAGGAGGAGGGGGGCAGGCTGGGAGACATCCATGGCATCATGAGTTGGGGAAGGGGGACGAGGCGGAGCCTTTTTGGGAGTAGAGGAGGCGGGGGTGCCACTGGGGCGCTTGACGGCGGCGGAGGAGGTGTGGGGGATGGGAACGACTGGAATATGGCGGGGAGTCACAGGTCCCGGTGCTGGAGTCAGTGCCGGAGACGGTGTGGGTGATGGCAAATGCGACGGTGAAGATGATGACGACGAGGGCGAAGGGGAGAGTTGAGCATGAGCTGTAGCTCTCTGGGCAACCACCCAAGCGGGGGCCGCAGAAACGGAAGGAGCAGGGGGAGGGAAGGGAGGGAAGGGATCAGAGGAGGCACGGGAGGGAGGAGCCGGGGATGGGGCGACAAATAGGGATGGAGATTGGAGAGTGTGCAGTGGGGGGATGGACTGAGGTGGGAGTGATGCGGCACACCATGTGATAGTGGTGGCAGCAGCTGAGGGGGAGGTGTAGATGATGGCAGTGGTGGTGGCTGTAGAAGAGCTGGTGGGGTTTGACATTATGATGAGAGGAAAACCACAGGACAAGACAAGGAAACAAACGAGAGGCGAGCAGGGCGACGAGAGACACAGAGTAGATGGTGACGGAGAATGACGAAGGACGAAGGAGACTGGGGCCGAAGCCCCACTCTGCTGTCGCTGGCGGTGCTGGCCGGTGGGGACGCCTCCGCTGCTGCTGCTCCTGGGGTAACTAGGACCACCGCTGGCTGCTGGCTGCGACCAGGGCTGGCGGGGACCGGCGCTGGCGGGGACCGGTGCTTCCAGGGACCGCTGGTGGCGACTGGCTGCAGGCTGCTCGCTGCTGGCGGGGACCGCTGCATGTCGACGGGCGGGCGGGCTGGCTGGCTGGCTGGCTGGCTGACACCTGCAACACCTATCGCTTCGATTGGTACCGCAGCAGCACAATCGACGGGCGGTATTCAAGCGAATTACCGCCGGAGAATGTGTGCGGTGTGCTGACCACATGCCCCTCTATATCCGCATCCTGTGGCGCCAGTGGGCAGAGGATGACACGGCGGCCGGTCTCTACCGTTGGGCCTTCATGGCCTTTTCGGGATGAGTTTTTTTTGTTTTATGACGAAATTAAATTCCATTAAAATTCTACAGCTGAATTACTTTTTATTGCGCTAAATATTCAAAAAAGCTACATCTGGTTAGTAATCTGCCCAGCTAAAACTCTCCCCTTTTATGATTAAGACAGCCTGCGCCACCTTTCGGAGAGAGTTGGGACGTCAGTCACAAAAATTCATATTAAGCAGTCCTTAAACACGTAAACGTTCACTTCAGTTAGCGTGTTAGTTAATGCCTACGCTTTCCGCTAGATGGTGCTGACTTACTGCTGAATAGTTTTGGTTCCGTAAAACCTTCACAGATTAGTACTAGGTAAATGAAATAAGTAGAACACTCTTGTATTTCACTCTCACTCTATATTGAAGGATTAAGATGGTAATGGATGTTGGTCTATTCAAAAGGTTCCTAGCCCGGGGGAATCTAGATAGTCCTCAAATGCCGATATGCACGCGCACTACGTCCAGATTCGCAGCTAACGCCACACGAAACTTTCAAAAGTCCACACGTTAATGTCTGAATACCGGTACCTCTGAATTCACTCGTATCAGGAGATAATTCGACTTTCTGTCGTCTATATCTCCGTAAAGTTCCAATCTAGCACTAAAGTCCTAAGATCCCCTTAATACTCCGTTGCTACCAACAGTTAGAGATCGTACACTACATCACTTTTAATCTCCGTAATATTCTAACAGTTTATCGTGAATCTTTACACGATAAAGTCCAATCTAATTATTTTCTTGCTGACTGACACGGCCCATTAACGAAACAATCAAGGAAAAAAGGCGGCAATAATGACGATCAGGCCTTTTTATAGGTTTTCATCACAAGAGTTTAACCTCACTGCCTTCTCCATGACGGAGCTTCCGTGGCTTTGCTGTACTTAGACGTTAAACTACTTGCTGATATACTACAATTGTGATCTGCAGTTACCGAACTCTGATTCTACACTATTTTCCCTCTAGAAATTATATTCCTAATTTTAAATTATTATTTCTATACCTTTTATCACTGTCAACTGGACCGAGGTGTTGCATCCTCTCACGTGTTTCGACAAATCTTTCTTTTCAGCTCGCTGTTGCTGGGTGAAGTAATGCTGTGTCAGAGCAATACCAAGGGAGAGTTTCCTTCCCTGGCGCAACAAAGAAATATTAGTTTCCTCCTGTGGAAGAGAAATATCTGTTTCCTCCAAGGAAATATTATTTTCTCCGAGTAACTCACATGATGCAGGGTGACGAGGGCCACTTAACGTCCAGCGATAACGTGATCCGTAAGAGTACATAACCTATGTATTACGACGACCAGGCAGATCTTAGTTGTTGTGAAGCTTAAGGGCGCTCATAGCCGTGGTGATCAGCGCCCTCACGTATACTAAAAGATACAAATGTGGATAAAATGAATAAAATTGCTGCTACACAGTGAAAAGGAAACTTTAAAAATATGATTCATTCATTCACTCCCATCTCACTTGCGTTGACCACACAAAGGATGAATGATGTATATCTGGGAGTAAAGCAGAAGTAAAGCGACAGAAGAGATAAAAGGGGGGACAATAAAATATGACTAGTTGAATACTTACGAAAAACGTGAGTGAACCGGTCATCGTGTTAGTCATTAAGAACACCTCCCTCAAATTCTGGAAAACAAGTGGTTGTGTCAGTAATACACTGAAGAGCCAAAAAAGTTTGTACACCTGTCTAATATCGTGTAAGGCCCCCGCGAGGACGTGGAAGTGCCGCAACACGACGTGGCATGGACTCGACTAATATATGAAGTAGTGCTGGAGGGAAGTGGCGCCATGAGTCGTGCAGAGCTGTCCATAAATCTGTAAGAGTACGAGGGGGTGGAGATCTCTTCTGAACAATACGCTACAAGGATTCTCAGGTATGTTAAATAATGTTCATGTCTTGGGAGTTTGGAGGCCAGCGGAAGTGTTTAAAGTCAGAAGAGTGTTCCTGGAGCCACTCAGTAGCAATCCCGGACGTGTGGGGTGTCGCATTGTCCTGCCGGAATTGCCAAAGTCCGTTGGAATGCACAATGGACATGAATGGATGCACGTGATCGGACAGCATGCTTACGTACGTGTCATTGTCAGAGTCGTATGTAGACGTAGCAGGGGTCCCATATCAGTCCAGCTGAACACGCCCCATACCATTACAGAGCCTCCACCAGCTTGAAGAGCCCCCTGCTTACATGTAGGGTTCACGGATTCATGAGATTGTCGACATACCCGTACACGTCGATCCTGTCGGTACAATTTGAAACGAACGTCGTCCGACCAGCAACATTTTTGAAGTCATCAACAGTCCAATGTCGGTGTAGACGGGCCAAGGCGAAGCGTAAGAACTTGTGTCGTGCAGTTACCAAGGGTACACGAGTGTTTCTTCGGCTCCGATACTGATGCTGAGTCGTTGAATGGTTTCCACGGTGACAGTTGTTGACGCCTCGGCATTGAAATCTGCAGCAATTTGGGGAAGGGATTGCACTCTCTCACGCTGAATGATTCTCTTCAGCCGTCGTTGGTCCCGTTCATTCAGGATTTTTTTCCGGCTGCAGCGATATAAGATATTTCATGGTTTACCTGACTCCAGATAGCAAGGTACACTTGTGAAACGGTCATACGGGAAAATTCCCACTTCATTGCTACTTCGGAGGTGCTGCGTCCCATCGCTCGTGTACCGACTGAAACACCACGTTCAAACTCACTTAAATCTCAGTAACCTGCGATTGTAGCTGCAGTAACCGATTTATCAACTGCGCCAGGCGCTTGTAGTCTTATATAGAAGTTGCCGACCTTAGCACAGTGTTCTGCTTCTTTACATATGTCCGTATTTGAATATGCATACCTATACCAGTTTCTTTGGTGCTTCGGTGTATATCCGTTCACCATTACCGAGTACATCAACTTGTGCGAGTACATCGGCTGCCCTCTGGATTTAATGCACGAACAGGCGAGCTGAATTTCACAACCTGGTTCACAGGAATCCATAATAATTCCAACAGAAGAGATTTTCGGACTGGAAAAACATTACATTTTAGCAGCATATAACACGTTTTACAATTCTGCAGTATAATGACTTCAAGGATTCAGGCTTATAGTGATGCTTTGCTGACCGACGATCTCTCTAGAAAACTGGAATAACATGCAGTTTTTCTAGTTTATTGATACGTAATCTGACTGTCTTGCATCAGAATAGATTCTATCCTGACTCTGCTGTAAATCCTTCTCCCCGCCCCGCTCCGCTCGCACACACATCACACACAAACAAACACACACACACACACACATACACACAGGCGTGCACATCCTCTAATAGCACTGATTTCGTACCACTTGACTCAGCTTTGTTACCAACACTGGGAGCCAGTCTATGAGGATACCAGTGTCCGAGCGGTGAAGTGTTTATGCAGGTGCTGTGTTCACTGTGTGTGAGACACTTGAAGGTTTTGATAGAAAAATATTCGAACGTAGTAGTATTATTGGAGTAAATTCGCGTGAAAGAAAATAATGACATCTAAAATATGAGACTTACAGAAATTAGTCAATAGAAATGCAGGGCTGTACAAATATGACTGACTACGTGATTGATGCCACATATGGGTAAATGAAAGAGATCTTTTGAAGAATGGAGAACCAACGGTATCAACATCAAGATCTTAAATCGTAAGTCAGTACTAAGCAAAGAATTGAAAGTTAAAGGATTGGAAGACTATGTAGAAGTTCTGTAGAACGGAAACAAATTTGATGATAATATAATAAAAAGTGATAAGGAAGTAAATGAGGCATACGAAAGACGTAAGTGAAAATAAGGCCCATTGAGTGTAAATTCCCTCTGAATTATTGAGATTCTAAGGAAATTCAGCTATAAGAAAACTATTCCACGTCGTGTCTAAGGTAAGTGAAGAAAGGAAATATCCTCACGCTTCAAGAAGAAAGTATTAAATCAAATTTCAAAGAAGGTAGGTTCTGACAGATGCGAATATTACCGAGCCGTCTCTTTAATAAGTCATAGTTATAGAATACTGACACGAATTATTAATAGAAGAAACAAAAAAATGTGGGATACCGACCTCAGGGAAGATCTATTTTGATTCTGAAGAAAGGTAAGAAACAACGCTGCAACACTGACCCTACAACTTTTTTTTTTTAACAAACGGTATAACGAAATGTAAAGCAGCATTAATATTCGTAGATTCAATGTTTGCCGAAATAAACTCTGTGATATTTTGAACATAGGATTACAAAACAGGGTGGAAAAGATTTGTGGCAACATTTACAGCTACCAGAATGCAGCCTTACGAGTCGAAGTACATGAAAGGGAACTAGTAGTTCAGAAGGGAGTGAGATACCGTATGGCACATCTCCGATGTTATTCAATCTGTACACTGAGCAAGCCGTAAAACCGTAAAAGAAACAAAGAAAAAATGTTGTAAGTGAATTAACGTTCAACGAGATGTTAGCCGATGATATTGCGATTCTGTCAGAAAGGACATGGAAGAGCAGTTGAAGGGAATGAATAGTGTCTATAAAGAGGTTGTAATACGAAAATCAAAATAGTACAACAAGGGCATTCAAACTAAATCAGCTGATGTTGAGGGCATAAGATTAGGAAATGGGACACAAAAAAGTAGTATATGAGCTCTGGTATATGGGCAGCCAAATAAATGATGGTGTCGAAGTAGAGAGGATACGAAATGCAGACTGACAACAGCAAAGAAATAATTTCTGAAAATGGGACTTTCTTAACATCTAATGTAAAATAACGGTCAGGAAGTCTTACCTGAATTTATTTTGTCCCGAGTGTTCTCTTGTGAGGAAGTGAAACATAGGCAACAAGCAATTCATTAAAAAAAAAAAAAAAACAGTAGAAGCTTTTAAAATGTGGTTCTATAGTACAACGCCGTAGAGTAGATGGATACACCGAATAATTAATTAGAAGGTACTGAATCGAACTGGGAAACTTCTGGCGCAGGTTGATTAACAGATGCTATTTGTTCGTAGGACACATTCTGAGACATCAAGTAATAGTAACATTTGTGCTGAAGGCAAGTGGGAGAGGTAAAATTTGTAGTGGGAGACATTAAAATAAATACTGAAGCAGGTTCAGATGACTGTAAGTTGGAGTAATTATTCAGAGGAGAAGAGGTTTGCACAAGATACAATAGCTTTGACAGTTTTTGGACAGAAGACCGCAATAAAAGTATTATATATATTATTCGAGTTAAAATAAAACGTGTTGAATAAAACGTGTTGTAGACTATTCAAAAATATGCTTGCTGTACCCTCCACTTCACGATGCCGTAAAACGTGGCAGCGCGCTAATGTGGCTGAGCACGCAGGTTGGTCGATTATTGTATGCAAACTGCAAGTGAGCTGCGTAGCTAGGTACTTTAAAATTCATGAGGAGAAAGGACCACGTCATTGTCTCGGTTCTAAAATAGAATTCTGTTTCTTGCCTAAAATTTTACAGGCAATTCTGGCCCCGGTTTTTATTTCGTTTATTTCCTTTCTGAGTCTGGCCCTTCGGGTCCTGCTTATGCGTCCTGGCGTTCACTGCCAATTGTAGCGATTGTTTCCAGGACTGTTGACAGAACTAAGCGTTCGAGGCGAGTTTCCTTCCAGTCACCGAACGGTTATCTACTCTGGCTGTGAACATTAATGTGAAAAGGTTCATGTTGTCCGGCGCGTAAGCTCATTTCTTTTCATACTCGAGCGGCAATTACAATTCTGCCTGATAATTATTTTATACGTTCTGTTTACTTAATCTAACCATCACCCCCCGTTGATGACTTCAAACGATACAAGGGAATAAGTTATACAAACGTGAAGTATACAGATCACTGACCACTGGTGATTTAAGTTTACATTTCTTTTCATCTCTGCTACTAAAGCGCTCCATAATGCTTCGAGACGGGCTTCAAAATAGAGTTTCGTTTTTGTTATTCCTATTTTATATGTTCATTGCACTTACTGCATTATAGACGCCATCTGCGTTCGATTTAGTGTTCGAGAAGTGCATGTAATGTTGCATGTTTTGTAAAAATTAAAAAAGGAGCCTACGACCACTGTAGGTACTCTTCCTTTATATCTATCGTTTTGTTCAGCTTTTCTATCAAAAACTGTTAGCTCTGTACTAATATGGTGTTTAGTTTTTGTCTTCGTCGGCTGTACAGTGTCACATGTTACCCCATAGTCGTAAACAGAACATATACATGTCGTATTAATTCATGAAAGTCCAACTGATGATGGAGATTTAAACACCTGGAATGCATGAAGTAAAGTGAAATAAATTTTAAGTACTAATAGTAACATTGGTGTTCCTCATTCTGCGATACCCCTTGAGGATCAATGCTCATACCTTAGTAACGACAAATGTTTAAAATAAATATCTTTGGACTATAAAACGGAAGTTTGTAAACTTGTTGGAGACCAATTCAGTAACTCCTTTTTTTAATCTTTGGAGGTGGACTCATGGTGAGGATGCTCTCCTGGAGGCATAGATATTTTAATTTTTGAAGTTGTGGTACATACTGTTCGATGTGGATACAATGAAAAAAATTTTAACAAATTTTTGGTTGGAAATTAGGAGCACAGCGCCGGTATTTGACTAACAGCTGAGTGAAACTCCCCAAAAATCTCGACTAAGGTTGGTTTTTGTATTCCCCAGCGGCCGGAGTGACCGAGCGGTTCTAGGCGCTACAGTCTGGAACCGCGCGACCACGACGGCCGTTGGTTCGAATCCTGCCTCGGGCGTGGATGTGTGTGATGTCCTTAGGTTAGTTAGGTTTAAGTAGTTCTAAGTTCTAGGAGACTGATGACCTCAGATGTTAAGTCCCATAGTGCTCAGAGCCATTTGACCCATTATTTTTGTGTTCCCTGTTCTTGTTTCCTTGGTTCTACAGCTTTATTTTTATGTCTGTTTGCTTTGTTGCTGCGCTGGGTGTTATGGTAAACTCGTTTTATTCGTGATTTGCTCAATACGTTCCTTTTTCCTGGTTGTTTCTTATTTCAGGCTACTGTGACGGGTAGGGGTACTTAAACGTACGTTTTAGTGCATGAATACGTATTTCCATTAACATTGTGGTTATACCGTTATTCAGTAGTCTCCTTGTTCCACATTTTGCAACATCCTAAATTGGTACGGCCAGCGACAGGCTAGAGTTAAGTTCTGTATGCTGTGATGCTTGTGGGATTTTCCCAGCGATAAGCAGCATTCTTCTGTCACCTGACTTAATTCATCTGCTTGGTATCTTATTTCCTATAAAAACGTGCAAAGTGTATAGCAAGAAGTGTCTCAATAACATTTATATATGTGCTGAGCTACCGGGGCTACAGACTCTCGTTCCCAGTGCTGCATTGACTGGATGTCGGCTATGTGACGTATCTTCTGAACTACGGCCATGCTGATTAACATATATGTCCATCTGCTGTCAAAAAGTATCCTATAATTGTAGGTCACGTACGCCAGTGATGTGTGGCTGGAGCCTATTATGTTGCTCGTGGGAATAGGGCGGTCTCCGTGACCAGACCACACTATGATGACCAGCCGCCGTGTCATCCGGTTGTGGAAGGTAGTACTAGGGTGCATGGGGTCAGCACACTTCTCTTCCACTCGTAATTCACCTACCAGAACTTATAGCTCCTGATATGACTTCAGTGGCATAATTCAGCACATGTATGTCCTCCTAACAAGGAAACATCCCTGTAATCGAATCCGACGTGTCCAGATGGCAGTCAGGTGCACAGGGATTCAGCTATGGAGAAATTTTGCAACTCGGTATTCGACCAGTAAGAGGAAATGAAATGGCGGTGTTACCAAGGTTTTAGTAAGTTTCCCGCTACAAACCGTCTCATTTGTAATGAGACTACAATCAATGTGGGAGTCGCGGTGGGATCTTAACACGTCAGAAATAAACGTAAAGTTTTTGTAAACTGTACTGACATGGCGTCTCCAAGCAGTTCGTCCCAGTACAGTGAAAGGTGAAACATCGGTTCTTGATCAAGCTTTATTGCCTGAAATGAATTCCAACTATACATGACTCCTACACGGAGGCAGACTATGAGCACTGGGTAATGGAGTCGAAATCTCACAATCTGGTCGTCTCTGTTCGTACTTCTGATTATTAAAGTTAAATGCCTGAAATTTGTCAGCAGGTCATCAGTGACGTACATTGCTGAATACTGCACGTGACAAAGCACAAAGGATAGCTGCAAACAGAGTACCGTGTGGAAAGTAATGAATGTTACGAACAGAACATAAAGTGAAATGTTATGTTATTTAGCTTGTCTCCTCGATGTTTCTTCCATTTGGCTCCTCTGTGTCGATTTAGAACGAAAGATCCAGGTATAATTCCATTTTATGCACAAAGTTGAATAATAAAACACTGTTGATCTTTTTTAATCTTCACTATTTATTAGTTAATCTAGAAAATTTCAGCGCATCACATTCAAACATATAAAAAATCAGGATAGGTAATACAGTGTATCACTTCTCCAATACAACTTCATTAACAGCTGAGACAAAGTTGATCAAAGATGAGAATCTCGCAGCACAAAGATATTGCAGGATATTGAATTATATGTTTAGAAAAAGACATGTGTGATTAATAATTTACTCTACAAATGTCCTGAAATTAAAGCAGTAATAACAATAATAATAACTTGAAATATCTTTTCAAAATTTGGGCAGATCTGCTTGTCATAACTTTTTAAAAATAATTGCCATTACACATATTTTTATATATGTACATAAGTGAAACAATACTCTAGAATCGTCCAGAGACCGCATGGCCACACCAAAGTCGGCGATCCCAATCGATGCCATAGACGTTAGCGAGGACTCGCTGCAATCCGCAAGACGTATGATAGGCGCTCCTCAAGACCACGTCTCTTCTTGCAGCATAGTAGCGCCCTCACAGTGAGGTAAATACAGTTCCGAGTTAGCGACACCTCTGCCTCGGTTCGTGAGCCGATCTAAAGGGGGAAACATCGTAGTACAGGGCCAATGTGTTTGTTAAAGTTACTGATGGACTTGATATTAAAGGTGGGCATTGAACTGCAACAGAACGGTTAGTTAATCTGTGCGTCAACTGATGCTTTAATAGACAATAGCAATAGAGTTATCCTGTGGCAAAGGACTGTGTCAAAGTTAAGTAAATCTTTTATTCATTTATATAGTAAGTTTCTCTTACGTTTCATCTGTTGCAGTTACAAACGGACCATCCCCGAGAGTAATCAAAGAACCCACTGTTGTGGCTCAACAAAAGTAATCTCGCCTGGTCACAACAATTTATTTAATTATAATAAAAAAACAAAAATTTTGGTAGCTGTAGAATATTTGTACATCCAATCATACATTTATTTCGGTGTATCGAGAAGTACAAGGTGCTAAAATGGGCCATTGATCAGTTTCATTACGACAATGGATGTCAGCTATTTTGTTCATGACACTGGGGTCGGTAAAATATTAAACAACAGACGTGTACTCACATCGATGAATAATCTACGGTCCAAAGGCAGAGGCGCAATTCACTTGCTTTATAAACACACTTTTCATGCGCAAACGAACGACAAATAACTTTCCTAGTCTGTAACTGATCGGCGTGTGTCGAAGATCCGTGACAACACGCTTCCTCTCTGTCTGCCGGAAAAGCTCTCGCTCTGCGACTGCCGCCATCGCGGATCACTTCCTTCTGGTGTTGCTCACGACACCGACAATGCGAGAAGTGCTTTAGGCTATTAATATCTTGCCTTGTTTATCAGTTGTTATAAGTGTAGTCAGAATATTTTTCTAAGTAGGCTACATGTTAATTAGTGCATTGATGAGAGACTTATTATCCTCATGCAAATTTATATATGTGGTCGTGTTTAACTAGTAAAGTGTTACATTCAAAAGTTGAAACTTTTCAATAAAATATTTCCTTAAACTGCTGAGTGAAATTGAATGCAAGTGTCGCTTTGATATTCTCATTCTTACAACACTGACCTACTGAATTTGCCTTGGAAAACCGAAGTCAAACTTTTCGTATTCATTAATTACTCTCAATATACAACCGTAATGCTATCTAACTGCTACCAAATTAACTCAGAAGAATGGCCCTGACTGAAAAGAAATCCTAACAATAACCCATACATTTCATTAAGCACTTACTTCACAGAAATCTTCATTACGCGAACTACTGCAATACAGCGAGCGTCAGTACTGCCAACTAAATAATGGATTCTAACTACTAAAGCCACTAACTACTAATAGGCATGTGGTTAGCAAAGGGAAGATTTGGTTGCAAAACAAGTAACACATATTTTTTTTTTTTTTTTACCATTCAGTTCAGACACTAATATAAATCGTCACTGACATCACTTCCATAACTTCCATCACCGCTGGCAATTAACTTCCAACTGCCCAACAGTACTGACAATTAACTTCCAACAACGAGTCCGACCAGCAACAGTCTCTTATTTTAAAAAAGCTCAATCAGGGATCCAATGCAATGCGTTACACAGCGCTGCCAACACAGAAGCAGGCCACATACATAGCCCCAGTGCTCCCCCCCCCCCCCCACCCAAACAAAAAAAAAGAAAAATTACTAATTATTTTGGGCAGTGGCCAGGATCAATTTGTTAAAATTTTTATATTAACAATATCAAATAGATCAAATGCATACAATTATTAATATACTGTAGGTCAAAAGCCAAAATTGTTCACACAGTTCCTAAAGACAGTCCTAATCGTTTATCAGAGTGGTGATATATGATAATTTTATGCAGAAAGTCTGCACAGTAAAAGAAAATGGAAGTACTGGATCACCATGCAGTCTTGTTGTTCTCCCAATAGAAACACAGTGCTGACTCTTGACATGAATATGGTTAATGGGCGATGAAACTTCTTTGGTTCAAATGGCTCTTAGCACTGTGCGACTTAACTTCTGAGGTCATCAGTCGCCTAGAACTAAGAACTAATTAAACCTAACTAACCTAAGGACATCACACACATTCATGCCCTAGGCAGCATTTGAACTTGTGACCATAGCGTTCGCTCGGCTCCAGAGTGTAGCGCCTAGAACCGCACGGCCACTCCAGCCGGCTGAAACTTCTTTATTTAAATAGGTGTGTCTGTACTTCAGTTGCAGAATGACTGAGAAGATGAAACTTATACATTATTTGATTCTGAAACAGCTAAGTAACACTGAACGTACTGAGCCTACTTTCCAAAAGAGTGGCCCTGAATAAGAAGCAATCTTGACAATAACCTATACATTTCATTAAACACTTACCTCACAAAAATCTTCATTAGCCGAACTACTGCAATACAGCGAGCGTCAATACTGCCAGCAAAATAAAAGATTCTAATTACAAAAGCCACTAACTACTAATAGGCATGTGGTTAGCAAAGGAAAGATTTTGTTGCAAACCAAATAACGTATTTTTTGCCTTAATAATATGAAATCCAGTTCAGACATGAATACAGTAAAGGCCATTAAAATTTCTACACCAGGAAGAAATGCAGTTGTTAAACGGGTATTCATTGGACAAATATACTATACTAGAACTGACATGTGATTACATTTTCACGCAGTTTGGGTGCATAGATCCTGAGAAGTTAGTATCCAGAACAACCACCTCTGGCCGTAATAATGGCCTTGATACGCCTGAGCATTGAGTCAAACAGAGCTTGGGTGGCGTGTATATGTACAGCTGCCCATGCAGCTTCAATACGATACCACAGTTCATCAAGGGTAGTGACTAGCTTATTGTGACAAGTCAGTTGCTTGGCCACCATTGACCAGACGTTTTCAATTGGCGAGAGATCTGGAGAATGTGCTGGCCAGGGCAGCAGTCAAACATTTTATGTAGCCAGAAAGGTCCGTACAGGGCCTACAACATGCGGTCGTGCATTATCCTGCTGAAATGTAGGGTTTCACAGGGACGAATGAAGGGTAGAGCCACGGGTCGTAACACATCTGAAATGTAACGTCCACTGTTCGAAGTGCTGTCAAAGCGAACGAGTGGTGACCGAGACGTGTAACTAACGGCACCCCATACCATCACGCCGGCTGATACGCCAGTATGGGGATGACGAATACACGCTTCCAATGTGCGTTCACTGCGATGTCGCCAAAGAAGGATACGACCATAATGATGCTGTAAACAGAACCTGGATTCATACGAAAAAATAACGTTTTGCCATTCGTGCACCCAGGTTCGTCGCTGAGTACACCATCGCTGGCGCTGGTAACCGTAGCCATGGTCTCCGAGCTGATGGTCCATGCTGCTGCAAACGTCGTTCAAACTGTTCATGCAGATGGTTGTTGTCTTACAAACTTCTGCTAACAGTCTGCTAACAGTCTGCTAACCAACGCGATCACCACTGTCACGATACGATAAACCGTAATCGCGATAGGCTACAATCCGACCTTTCTCAAAGTCGGAAACGTGATTGTACTGATTTCTCCTCATTACAAGAGGCATCACAACAACGTTTCACCAGGCAACGCTCGTCAACTGCTGTTTGTGTATGAGAAATCGGTTGGAAAGTTTGCTCATGTCAGCACGTTGTAGGTGTCGCCACCGGCGCCAGCCTTGTGTGAATGCTCTGGAAAGTTAATCATTTGCGTATCACAGCAACTTCTTCCTGTCGGTTAAATTTCACGTCTGTAGCACGTCATCTTCGTGGTGTAGCAATTTTATTGGTCAGTAGTGTTAATCGTCATTGACATCTAGTACAAAGGTATATAATGAAGAATAATATTTAATCTCCAAGTCGAATCAGTACTGATCGTTAGCCTACGCTAACACTTCAGTCCTCTACCCTCCACCAATGCTAATTTCTCATCGTAACATACATCACAGCTGACTATTCTTCCATCACTGCTGGCGACTAACTTCCAACTGCCCAACAGTACTGGCGATTATCTTCCAGCAACGAGTCTGACCAGCCACAAAGTCTCTTACAAAGAGAGCGCAGTCAGAGATACAATGCAAAGCACTACAAAGCGCTACCAATACAGAAGCAGCCCACTTTCAAAGTTTTGTCGCGCAAGCAATAACGCACTACCCAAACAGTCCGTAGTGTTGTCCTCCATGAAGCACGTCTGCTAAATGAGGGAGTCCAGCTCTCTGAAACGTTCTTCTGCTGTACGCAGTACTCAGTGGTGTAAAGTTTATTCACATCCTTCTGCGATTGTTGTTTTCTTAAGCCCAATAAAACGCAATAAAGGGGACCACCCTGTAAGCAAGAAAAATGTAATACGAACTCCTCTGTGCTTTATAGTAGGCACTGCACTTGATGACCGGCTAACATTCTCCAGGCATTCACCAAACGCAGATAGTATACCATATGGTCTCAGCTTCCAGCGTGATTCATCACTCCAAGTCATTCACTGTCCACTTGAGTCGCTCTTCACAGTACAGGAATGTGTGGCTTATGGTGAGTATCTCGACCATTCTGCCCCGTGCCTTTTAAATATTTTCGTGCAATCATTGTGTAACTGAACTGCAGGTAGGACCCTGCACATCACAACTGATTCCTTACGTTCATTTCATGTGATTTTTTTTGGCAATCTAGAGAAAGTATCGATAACGTCGGATTATATGACTACGATAGTGTCATATAACTTTAAATCTTTTACTTTATATTACAGAGTGGCCCACAGGAAATAGTAAACATTCAGATTGCCATCCTGCTGTCGTGTAGCTGCACTCACACCGTTTGCCACATCTGACCGGACCCACATACTGTGCAACACATTGCAGTGGGGAACGTGGCCAGAGCAGGTGTGACTGTCGCCGTGGAGGACTTTTGTTATGTGCATAACGTAGGACCTGTCCAACGCACAAACCGCCTTGCTGGAACCACCATTTCCGTCTTCCAAAGAGAAGGACAACACAATGACAGTGATTACAAGGGGGGACGCCCGAGATATCTGACGAGTTCGTCCATATCTGCAACGGAACCGATAGCTATCTCAGAGTCGCCATTTCAGAACATTATACATTCCTCGCACTTCTTTGCACGAGGCTGTAAAACAGGATTTAAAGTTTCACCCTTACAAGCTCAAAGTGGCTCAACAGTGGTAACCGGATCTTGGACACAGTCCACCATGCAGGCATTAGATTGGTCACAGGAGCCCCTCAAACGAGTCCCATACATAGCCTCTGTGCGTAGGCTGATAAGCCTCTTACCGCCCGGAGCGAACTTTTCTTGGAGAGACATGTATACAATGTGCAGTCCATCTCCGACCATCCTGTTGTCGGTATTGGAGCTGAACAATCGATGCGTCGCAGGTTTACCGGTCGACCGGCTACTTAAGGGCTGTTCGCGCAGTCATTAGCTTGAACAACTTGGTGTAAAGTACATGAAGATTTTAAACAGGGATGGAGCAAATCTCCTCCCTGGATAGACCCATAACTTGATCGTGATGGAGTACCGCAAGCTCACCTTTGGTTTTAAAACGGGCTATTAACGTAATTTCATCGGACTATCTGGAGCACATGCTGGTTTTTACTGATGGATCGAAACCAGGGGATAACTGTTCCATTATCTGCCCACATTCTGTAATTAAACACCGCTTACCTAGCCACTCCTCGATGTACTATGCAGAGCTGTGTACGCTCAGAAAGGCACGGGAGCAAATGATACATCTTGGTGGACAGCAGTTTCTTGTCTGCGGTTACGCTGCAAGCTATTCAGCAAATTTTTCCAACAGATATGGTAGTTCAGGTAGTCTGGGACACTACCCACCTCCTGCACAGACCGAAGAAAGAGGTGGCTGTCTGCTGGATCGCTGGACACATGGAATTGGAGGGGAATGAGGCAGCTTGACGGAGCAGCGTAAGCAGCCTCCCAGGGAAATGCTACACTTCAGCTTCACGTCCCATACAGGCTGTCGTGTCATGGGTGACATAGCGAATGTTGGTTGTATTGGGTGTTTCAGCCCGTACTTTTTTTTTATGGAACCATCTGAAGATCAAAGTTACGGCGACTGCGCAATGCTGATGAGCTGATGAGTGAAAAGCCGCAATCCGCGAAAGGATAAAGGCCATTTCTCAAGAAATAACCGACAATGTAACGAGGAGCTCATGCGAACTTCTTCAGCATTGAATTGCCAATGGTAAAAGAAATAACCGACAATGTAACGAGGAGCTCATGCGAACTTCTTCAGCATTGAATTGCCAATGGTAAAAGCCAATTGTGTGATGTATGTTTTAAGAAACAAACTTTTCTTTATGATTTTTATTGATGGTAAAGTGTGTAGAATAGTAATATATAAGTTATATTGATGTAAATATACGTTACACCTCGCAGTAACCAGATTGAAATGTAATGTTGTAGGTAGATCATCCTGTATGAGACGACACGATTTGGAAAGAACCCATTTTGAGCTGAAAGTTCATTGTCATAATCATGAACTTACGGATCTGTGTAGACAGGTTGTTTCGTAACTATAAAAAATAATCTGAAGACAAGCAGCTGACCCGACACCGGTTATTTAAAAATAAGTAAAAGCGATCTGAAGACTGAAATTGGACATATTTGAATAAAATGGGAATCACTGACACTCCCTTATAATCAACAAGTCTGCTTTTGATTTCACATAATACATAAAAGAAACAATAGGCTGAATATTGTACATTCCATACTCTGGCTACTGGTGAACATATCTGTATTTGTCAGGTACTGATACTGCCTGACAGAGGTGCTATTAGGGCGCTATTAGCTGTGAACTGGGACGTGTAATTGCCGTCAATTCAGTGAAGCCAGTCAGCGTAATACTGGAATGCTGCGTGTGCGTTAATAGTGACCGATGAACGTACTCAACTCCTAAGTGCAGCCTACATCCGTAATCATCTGGAAACAGATCGCACCTTGAGCGGCGCGAAGACCTGGTCACGTGGGCAAACGGTTATTTTGTGAAAGAACGTATCATGGTCAGTTACTTAACAGGCATATTAAGTACCCTAACATTTAGACACTGTTCCACGAATGTTGTAGCTATCTCTTCGTGGTAAAAAGTGATATATCGTAAGAGAATTAATACTTCTGGAATTCTTTAGCTACTAAATAAATGTTGATTATCTGTTTGGATACAGAGAACGTATACATGATTAATTAAATTGCTTTAAACTGTCCCTCAACGCGTTTTGGTTCCTTTATTTAGAAATCTTAATTAGAGACCTGAAATACACGTATTTATAACAAAAGGAAGGTCAGCATTCGTCGTAGAAGTAGAAATCGTTTTTTCTGTTGCAGATCGATTTCAATCACTGCTTGACCACCATCAGTGCTAGTATCAAAGTCATGTGGTCTCATAAATACAAGCAGTGAAACTGCAATAGCCGGCCGGTGTGGCCGAGTGGTTCTAGTCGCTGCAGTCTGGAAGTGCGCGACCGCTACGGTCGCAGGTTCGAATCCTGCCTCGGTCATGGATATGTGTGATGTCCTTAGGTTAGTTAGGCTCAAGTAGTTCTATGTATAGGGGACTGATGGCCTCAGAAGTTAAGTCCTATAGTGCTCAGAGCCAGCCAAACTCTGCACATATCAACGAAGTGTACACTGCTTTGTAAGTAAAACCGGAACACGTCTGTTAAACTGCTGTAAGCTTAAGACGGGAAAAAATTATTGATATTCACGAAAACAGGGTCAACGCAATGTAAATAGTGGTTTATGTCAGAAGTTAAAAACAGTAAATAATGTTTCGAGAACGAAAGTGGTGGAGAGCACTTGTTTTAAATTTTTATTAAGTGTTTAGACAACAATTCAGGTACACTGATAGGGTCATTTTGTAGAGCTTGTCAGGATCAAAATTTGACATACCATACCAGTACCATCCTGTAGATCTAGAGAACTGTTCTGAAAATATCTGTACAGTTCTCAACTTTCAAGTATTTAAGTGATTATCCAATATGGCGTAAGTTCGTTTCAAAAGCTTAATCTTTATTGATCACGCCAGTAACAGGGCTCATAAAGAATCGGTTGGTCACATTTATCGATCGACATCGGTTAAAATTGAAAACAATGTTGAAAATAAAGTTTGAAAGGCTAGTTAAAGGGAAGGAAGCAGAACTAAAAAATGGTTCAAAGGTCTCTGAGCACTATGGAACTTAACAACTGAGGTCATCAGTCCCCTAGAACTTAGAACTACTTAAACCTAACTAACCTAAGGACATCGCACACATCCATGCCCGAGGCAGGATTCGAACCTGTGACCGTTGCGGTCGCGTGGTTCCCGCCTATAACAGCTCGTCCACTCCGGTCGGCAATGCAGAACTAGACCTACATAGTACATAAAGCACATCTTAGGTGACATTGGATCTGTCGAGCGTGAGGACAGCTGGCAAGCTGCAGGAACGGAGAACTGCATGAAACCAACATTAAGGCACGATGTTCGAATCAAAAATGGAGTGTACGATCCACATACTTAACGGTTTAATGTTTTCAATTTTTCTTCTAGAAAACTAATAAATTGTAGAGGTGACAGTACGATTTACGTTTATCATATTTATGAATAGGTGTTTCATTATTTTAAAAATAAAACAAGCAATCAAACTTACAATTATGTAGATCACGCTGCAACTGCACAGTGTATGTATTTTGTTAAAAGAAACTAGTAGGGTGCACGGAAATGTGGTTTTATGAATAGAAACAGGTGAATATGAAAATTGTGGCAATGAGTTAAAGAAAAATAAGCTACGTCAGAAAAAAAGTGAGAAGTGTTTGGATGAAGAATACCATCTAGACATGCTTTAAAACAAACAGTTTACTGAAACCTGGAATATTGAGCAGTAACGCGCTAAAGTGTAGAGACAGATACCACTTTGGGACGTTCTGTACATGTCCTCAGTTATTCTTGTGGACGGCGATAGTTATTTCTTAATGAATTCGCATGGGGCTGGTTCCTCCGGCCTCACCGACGCAGAGCAGCAAAGCTGTCTTCTCTAATGAGGCTCCCAGCTCATCTCATTATTCGTCTCTTTCTGTGAGGCTTCATTAATTTTCTGATTCTCCTTCTCTTCTTGTGGTGAGTAAATTCTGTTACAGCGCAATTCGTACAGAAACGAAGTTTGTCAATGGTTGGATATGCGTATACTTTAGGTCAGACTATAGCCGTAACGATGGTCAGCTGCAGGCAATCGGTTTCATTTACACCGCTTCCGTTTATTCTGTCATACGACTTCGGTTAATGGAACAAATTCCAAATAGAATACTGCTACTCAGTAGATTATTATTACTTATTTACTGCCGGCAGTACCCGGCGTTGACCGGGGTCTTCAATATGTGCTTCACGAAGTGATTGCCCAGGGGCCTTGTCGATACCAATATAGGACGCAAGCCGCATGGAAAATCGAATGCCATATTTGAATCACCGTGTGTCAACGAAATGTGACGAATGAATACGTCTTTATCTGCGGCATTCATAAAAAGTCATGTTCTAGGCTTCCGGTTTTGACTTTTGGAAATGTACAAAATTAAATAGCCTGTGACCGCCTAAATGTTCATTAGGGGATCGCGTAGAAATGTGAAGTCAATCGGCCAAGAACTTCTAAACATTTTTGGTAACAGCCTTTGCTCTTTATGTATTTAATCATTTATGTTTCAAGTAAGATGACAAAATTCTTCCAATGGCAATGTATATCCGGTGTACTATCTCTTATTGCCGGCCGGTATGGCCGTGCGGTTCTAGGCGCTACAGTCTGGAGCCGAGCGACCGCTACGGTCGCAGGTTCGAATTCTGCCTCGGGCATGGATGTGTCTGATGTCCTTAGGTTAGTTAGGTTTAATTAGTTCTAAGTTCTAGGCGACTGATAACCTCAGAAGTTAAGTCGCACAGTGCTCAGAGCCATTTGAACCATTTTTTGAACTCTAATTCTTACCAGCTGCTGTGTGGCAGCGCCATATAATGAGGTGATTCTGTATTAGGCCTCAGTACTAGACGCTGTGGTGCATTGTGATAACTATTTAAGCCCCATCTCACTCCATCATTGTCTCCTGTGAACGTGTACGCGTTATGCAGGTCTTGGAGTCACTCACGTCCATCTAGAAAGGTAAGGCCTTATCATAAGGCTTCGGCAATATGATTGCATTTCTGAGTGACTGATCATTGGTCAATTCTCTTATCCGTTTTTACTATTTTATATTTCCAGTATTTACTGAGGTTAACGAAGGCGGTTTTGGCCTGGTGTACTCGACGATGCCCTTTAGCTACACTTTCTATAGGATCGTCCTAAGAAATACTAAATTAACGTAATTACTGTTTCAGTATGTGATCTGTTTATATGTGCTTTTAGGTTATCCAAGTCTGCACAACGCTATCGCGATCCTTAAATAGATGTATTTGTTCTCTGTTTTTTATGTAGATCAGCCTGAAGATGCCTAGATAAGTTGAAAAGCGTAGTTACTAAATAAAAAAACACTAAAATTGCTACCAAGACCGTTTTCAACTACTACTATTAAAATTACAAAACCTTATGCAAAGAGTTATATATTTCCATACATTCTCCACATCCATCACGTGGAATGTAATGTGACTCGTATGTCTACATAATTAAAGAAAGTCTTATAAAACTGAAATCAAACATTCTCTTTCTGATTCATAACGTAGTTTAAGCATTTACAATTAAAGATGAAATTAAATATAAGATAAAACTACCCAAAACCGTTAAGCTTAGCACTACAGTTTATGATCGTCTACGCTACCTTCTCAGCAAGTGGTTTACTGACAGTTGTAAATGTACAACAAATTATTATGTATGCTCCGCAAGATTAATTTATTTAGCTATCCAATTTTAGTCACACAAGGACATTGTCGGACACAGTAAATGTCATTTGTGGCAGTGTGGCCTTAATGTAACTAAAGGTGTAGGAAGTTAAATGAATCTAAACGGTTCAAACCATGAGAAAACATTAATAATAACATCGAAATAGAGTGCCAATATAACAACTAAAAATTAAGTTAATAGTTCCACTAAAATAAGATTAGTACTTGATAAGAGTACCAAAGAATGGTTTCAACAGGTATTATAAATGGAAAGTCATACATAAACAGAGTAAAAGATAGAACTGACAAAGGTAATAACAGAATACATGGAATACATAGGCAACCAGAATGAAATAAATATATACAGGAAAAAATAGGAATGAAAAGGAACAAACAGCGTGGGAAGCATTTGACAGAGTATGAGTATTAAGTGTAGTTTGGTCACTTAGTGTTAATTCAGGACTGTGGTTCTGATGTTTCTTGATCTCTTGGGCTTCCAGCTGTTGAAGTGTTTGGTCTTTGTTTTTATTAAGTGGTGTATATTGGATACCTTATGTTTTTAATTTATAATTATGTTGTCCTACCAAAAAACGACAGAGATGTAAGTTAACTTACTGGCGGTTCTTGACCTTAATCACTGCAAAATCCGAAGGGCAGGGAGATTATATTCCTCAGGAGGGCGTTTTTGCAGAATTCTACATCTATGAAACACGTCAACGTTACATACGCCTGTCCAAGTGAGTACCGTTTGCAGGGGACAACATGCTACAACTCTAGAAACGTACTTCTACGAAACCTTTGCCATCCTCAAACAATCTAGAACTCACCGCGTGTCAGCCTTGAGTTGTGAGCATCTGAAAGCTGGCGCTTTCATCCAGCGGGATCGATCAATTGGATTTAACGGATCCAACACAGCCAGCTGTTTCTGGGAGACTCATACAACTGACCTATACGTTCTCATTCATCCTGCCGGATCTGCAACAGTTGTCACGTCATTAGCCACATCTCCAGTGATTCTGGCCGTCGTCTGTGTAGGAGTTAGGCTGTGTTCACTGTGGCACCGACAACGGTTGGCAGAAGACGTCGTCGCAGCTCATCCAGTAACATTGGCCGACAGTTTGGACAAAGTGTCTCCGATTTCCATCGCCAGCTTTTAACGGGATCAAGGAAGGCAGTTTAGCTTAGGTCAGAATCCATCAAGGAGGTTATATTTTAACCATACCGATCGGGGTGGATGGCACGACGCATCACTGTTACGAGGTGAGCGCTCCTTTACAGTTTTTGCTATTAAAAGAGGTCGAATATATGTGAATGAGTACGTGATGAATAGGCCTACTGTACACTTTCGTCTCAGTTAATTGAATAACCAGATGAGTTTTACGACTATATGAGACGACAAAAGTCTCGTTCTGTTACATGCTCCGGACAAATCGTGATGACACTGATAAGCAAGGTTAAAAACGTTCTGCACAAACTCAAATAAATTCATCAAAACAGGCAATTAACGGTTGCCATTCAACATACGTGTGCAAGACAAACATAAACTTCAGAATAAGATACTCTGAACACTTAAAACGCATAAACCACATTTCCAAACCGTCTCATGTAACAAAATCACCACCCTACTGGTATAAAAACGTCAGTAAACCATAATAATAATGTGTAGACAGCGGAAGGGTGGTCTAATGTAAGTTATCCGTACTTCGATCAATAATAACCTAGTTCCGGGTACAATTATCGGTGGATATAAAAAAAAAAGGCCTCTCACAAAATTTTGTCCGGAGGTCGTTAAAGAGTGGCAATCTGGCAACACTGTAAACACATCTATGTTAACTACGTCTGTCAACACATATTACTCCTGCTGTACAGTTTGAGCATTGGATAGTTTCGGGTTAGCCTGCAGGCGGCCAAGTGTTTGATCCTGGGTTGGGTTGCATTTTCTTTTATTTGGTAATTTCATACTGTAATATACACTGTTCGTAGGTCACAAGTACCCTGAATTTGCAACATTTTGTAACGCTGGACGTAACAAACACGTGGTTAGACAAATAAGAAATAGACAATTGACGCAAATGACCTCTCATAGGACAGATTAACTACACTAATAATATCAGTTTCGAGATGCTGAGGATGATAGCACAATACGTAGGTACAGTACAACATCTGCTGGTCACTTATACTACATGAGCTCTCAGATGTTGCACATTACCAAACAGTGACAAAGATAAAGTGCACATTAATGACCGCATGACCTTAACCACATAATACGTTGCCCTCAGAACAACAGATTCTCAAAGGGACGTAGAAAGAGCTTCTTTCAAAGCTGACCAATCTTCCCTTTCCATGATTATAGTATGTAAGTGTAAATGTTTTCTAGAGTACCCGCTCCAATCGCTGTTGACGATTAAGATGCCAGATATGGTACCACCCTGGACTACATTTACCAAATAAGATAATATGCCATAACGCAGGATCGAACAATCGATTTCCTGCTTGCTAACACTAAACTCTATCCACTGCACCAATTCTACAGCATGAAGTACATGTGTTGACAGATACAGTTACCATACATGTGGTTACCGTGTTGCCAGATTGCCACTCGTTAACGTCCTTTATCTGCCGGATGTACTCTCCAGACGAAATTCTATGAGAGACATTTTTAACGCTGGCCTGTGAGAAGTCGTACTGCGAAGTCCGAGTGTGTGAATTTCACTTCACCCCGTATACAAGAAACAGCCCTTACATCAAATAATTTTAATATTTATTACACACAGTTCATAAATGATGAAGATGATGAAGACAAGTATGTGAGGAATCGGAAAGCTGATGCAAAAATGGCCCGTGATTGACGAATATATTAACTTGTTTGTAAACATTTCGAATTCTCTCCGAACATTTTCACATTTATTGGTATTGCATACAACAGTGCATCAGAATAAAATATGAGCTGAAGTGGGATTGAGGACATGCAGCTTGAGGGTGCTTGGAACACTGACAGATGGAGATATCAACTATGGCTTTAGTACTTGAGCGATATGAATTACTGATATTCATACCACCACAGGACATTCACGTGGTTCTGGAAAATAATTATTTCCATGAGTTTTGTTACTCTGCTCTGTTACCAGGCTTCTTACGAAGAGTTCCATGCATCATTACTCATAAAAATAGTTCGAAAACATAATTATAAATACATCGATTAACACTGCCCCCATTTTGGACTATCGAGAACTATAGCACTCAAATAATAGGCATTTCATGCAGAAAAATACACTAACTACTCAACTACTCAGCACCAGTCTATTATTCAAGACGTCATAGAGCAGTCGAAAATTCCAGAGAAGTGCAGATTGTTTGCGTGGGGTTTGCTCCACACTCAAAGCCCAAACTGGAAAGAAGAAAGAGATCTGTTACTCAGATACCGAAAGGATTTTCCCAGATGTACAGCATGTTACTTAGTGTTCAAAATGGTTCAAATGGCTCTGAGCACTATGGGACTCAACTTCTGTGGTAATTAGTCCCCTAGAACTTAGAACTACTTAAACCTAACTAAGCTATGGACAACACACACATCCATGCCCGAGGCAGGATTCGAACCTTCGACCGTAGCAATCGCACGGTTCCGGACTGCGCGCCTAGAACCGCGAGACCACCGCGGCCGGCAACTTAGTGTCATAACTTGTTAATGTGGTCGAATTCATGGATCTGAAATATTGGCCCTAAGGGCACTAATGGTGATTAGTGGCATAAACTACACTATCTCAAGAAAATTCAGAACCATGGAATTATGAAAATGTTACATATAATTCAACTTCTTCACAGCTGGTCATTCAATGCAGCGGTTCATGATCTACACTTTGAATAGAGTAATCTGGCTGTAGCATCATATAGGGGCATTCACTGGATTGCAATTCAAACAAACTCTCCCTCTGGAAAAATCCAGTAGGCTTCGCCAGTTTGGTATGAGCTCATATGCATAAAAAAACAGCAGATTTCACCTTCGTTGTTTGCGAATTGAATGCTAAAGGCGATAGTCACACTCTATCTAAGGGTTCAGGTCCAAAATATACAAACACGCCCTAGCGAGAAACTCAGCATAGGCACAGCCAGAGGGATAGTTTGACATCGACAACCATCGAAACTAGGGACTCGGTTGAACACCAAAAATCACTCCAGAAACCAAGTGACTGAGACTTCAACCCTACTATATTTCTACATTAAAAAGGACTAAGAAAATTTGCTTGTATATAACTCTTGACTGTGGATAGTGATTTCCTTTGTACAACTTCCTGTACCTACGTACGAATATATACGCGGTCTATTCAGAACGTAGGGAACGTTTTGACATTAAAAAAGCTAAGTACAAGAAATACATTTTATTATATACATTTGAAAGAGCGACTGACATACTACTTTTTCATATTGTCACCAAACACATTGAGGCACTAATTATAACGGTGGAAAAGCTTTGAAAGACCTTCGTTGTAAAATTCTGCAGCCTCAGACTACATACAGTGAGTCACTCCCGCCTGGCGTTCCGCGTCGTGATCAAAGGTCTACAAGGGAGTTCTTCATCTTGGAAAACAAGAGGAAGTCGCTTGGCGCAAGTTCGGGGCTGTAGGGCGAATGAGGGAATATTTCCCATTTGAATGGCTTAAGGAGTTCTTTAGTGCGGTTTGCCGTGCGAGGTCGGGCATTGTCATGCAAAAGGAAAATTTTGGACGTCAGCTTTCCTCTGCGTTTGCCGGCCTAGGTGACCGAGCGGTTCTAGGCGCTACAGTCTGGAACCGCGCGACCGCTACTGTCGCAGGTTTCAATCCTGCCTCGGGAATGGATGTGTGTGATGTCCTTAGGTTAGTTAGGTTTAAGTAGTTCTAAGTTCTATGGGACTGATGACCTTAGAAGTTAAGTCCCATAGTGCTCAGAGCCATTTGAACCATTTTTTTTCCTCGGCGTTTATTTTGAACTGCTCTTCTAACGCTGACGGTGCTGGGCAGAATGGTTGCTCCACGTTCGAGAAAATCAATAAGAAGCACACCTTGCCTATCCCAAAACACTGTCGCCATCAACTTCCATGCTGACAAGATTTGTAAACATTTTATTGGTTTTTGGGGAGAACCTGTGCCCCCGCACTCTATGGATTATAATTTTTCTCTCAATTGACGTGCTCCACCCAAGACTCGTCACCAGTTACGATTCGGTACAGTAATGAATCACCATGTTTGTGGTAGGCCGCCTGAAATGTCAACGTTGCCCCCATTCGCTGTTCTTTATGGTGCTCTGTAAGTATTTTGGGCTCCCATCGAGCACAAAATTTGTGGTAGACTAGCTTTTGAGTGACAATTTCAAACAGCAAAGTCCGTGAAACGTGTGGAAAAGAAAGCGAAAGCTCTGTTATTGTGAAGCGACGGTTTTCACAAAACGACCTACCACAAACATGGTGATTCATTACTGTACCGAATCGTAACTGGTGACGAGTCTTGGGTGGAGCACGTCAATTGCGAGAAAAATTATAATCCATAGAGTGCGGGGGCACAGGTTCTCCCCAAAACCCAAGAAAATGTTTACAAATCTTGTCAGCATGAAAGTTGATGGCGACAGTGTTTTGGGATAGGCAAGGTGTGCTTCTTATTGATTTTCATCAACTTTAGCGGCAAGATCGTCAGTCACAATGCTCGGGCGTCAACTCTTCTCTTCATCATGAACTTTGGTTCGGTCATTTTTAAACCGAATGCACCATTTCCGGACGGAACATCCACTCATTACGTTGTTTTCGTACACTTCGCACAGTTCATGATAAATGTCTACAGGTTTTAGGTTTTTTGCCAACAAAAACCGTATCACAGACCGCAACTAACAACTAGCGGTATTTTCGATTGTAGCACACATTTCAAATTCGAATATCGAAAAAACAGGCGCGCTGAGATGCTCCCACTGTCACGGATGCATGCCGACTGAGCTGCCGAGCACGCACATACCTAAATATACGCGATCGGCGCGCGCCTAGCGGCGTCAGACGGAAACGTTCCCTACTTTCTGGATAGCCATCGTATAACTGTTACTCCCACTGTGACGTGTAGCTGAACGTAAGGGTTCGAACAGAACAAGAGTTACTGGTTCCTTTCATGATATGATGTTTGTAATACCATTTTAGATGCTATTGTACGAAACCTATTCCTAATAGGCTGTTATGCCGGCATGGCCGCTTTTCTGGCAACTGGTTCAAGCATATAATAACAGTGTGTGGATACAAGCATCGGCTTTGTTTAACATGCACCTAAGTGTGCTGGGGGACTCATGTGATTAACGAGTTTCTGTGCTCGCCTTAACCTTTCGTGGCCAACTTTGTCTTCCTTCCTTCACCCCCCTCCCCTTTCTCTTCCTACGGTAGTTAGCTGTCTATCAGTTTATGTTATATACACATCTAGTAACGCGCATGTCCTGTGACCCTCCGTGCACTTGGATAGGTTTATATACATTGCATTTTGTACTTTGTTAATGCCTCTTACGTATTTTTTTAATATTCTGTGTACAAACCTGCTCTCCTCTTACGATATTCCGTAATGGAAATAAATCAGAAAAGCGCCAAGTGAGCAATTTGAGTAATGAAGCTTCTTTCATTGGCTGTATGACTTTTGTGAAGCGGCCTATTCTGTTCCAATGTAGTTCTACATTATAAGCTAACAGGAGTTCTTTTACCTTTAGGTGTATGACGCTGTAAGAAAATCGGGTTGAAAAGTTCCAAAACATAAGTACTCATAGAAAAAATAGGCTACGTTATGTGTTGAAACTGGTTGAAGAGGCTGTAATGTATTGGAATATCAAGGATATGTGTGACGGAGACATCCTGATTACTCTTCAGAGATGCACCCACGGTCATTTTGGCTCTATTAACCTAACCCTGGCAGGAGTAGCAAACAGTAGGAGACGGCGGAGAAGGAAAATGTCTGCGAGAAACATAAATATAGAAGTTCAGACATCAAAAGATTAAAATAATCTTTTTAACTTTAAAGATGGCCCCAACGACGATGCTGATGAGAAACCTTTCGGTACGCGAGTTCTAAACAATGATAAGCTGGACGCCTATATGATGCAGTAATTCCGCGCCACCATACGAGTATACTATGAACTAGAAGGGAATGTACTGATCATCAGCGTAACGTAGAAAATTGTGATATAAATGGGTTTAGGGAAACTGGAAGGAATATCTGACGAGACGATATGCATGGAAAATAGATCGCCTGGTCACGTGGTCCCAGATAACAGGGGTAGGTACTATTTGAGGACACACTATGTGGTAAAAGGTGGAATGGCAGAAAGACAAGTTACGAGAGTAGGAGGCTATGTTCTAGGTTAGGACTTATGAACTTCACAGGATCGGCAAGCAATCTTTTATTCGGTACGTAAACGATCAGGAGGCCAAATATATTGAGATCAGAAGGAAGCAAGTGGAAGAGGAACAGGAGCAACTAATGTATCTGGGCCAGAAAGAATTAGCAATAATAAACTCAGCTATAACTGGCTTCAACCACTTCAGCAATGCTACACCGGTATCCTGTGGAGAAAATTAAGAAACAGTCCTCTAAATTCCGTAATGAAACAGACCAGATGTTGCGGAAACTACCCTTAGGCACCGTATTTAGTCATCAGATTGTGCATCTGACACTACAATCCCTAAAATTAAGAGGAGAATACGAACTATTATTGCCAGCCATCGTGAATGCACAGGAGACAGTTGCTACACATCGTTCACAGATGGTAGAATAACTCCGATTAATCAGCTATGGAACCAGCAGCACGAAGGTCTCACTAGTCCTCCATGCCGATGTCTGTAAAGTTTCCTTCGAATAACAGAAAAGGACGTATTCCTAACAGCAAAATACATAGCATATACGTTCGTTCTCCTAGTGGCGAGCGCTAAATCCGATATGGGATGGTCATATAGTTTCACCCTTACACATGCACCTGCGAGCCACAGATGGAGCAGTATTTGCAGAGGGCGCCAATTTCGATAGAGGACACTCCTGTGGTGACCGCCAATGTGCATGCATTTCAGTGAAAATTTTTGCTATGAAGTCGACAATGTAAACTAGCAGTCTCTCATCATCCTGTTGGTTGAGTCCCACAACTTCCAATCCAGAAGATTTTCGCTGCTTGGGCTACCCTCAAGGGCAAGATCGACACTTTCGAAGCTCCCCCCTGTCGCCGTCTGCTGCCGTCCATCGTCATCTGCTACTGTCCATCGCTATCTGTTGCTGTCAATGAGGCCATCCTTCCGTCCGTCACCCATGCCACTATCTTCCCCCCCCCCCCCCACCCCCATCTTCATCCTCTTTCCCTTACCTTGGCGACACGCGTCGCCAGTAGTCCACATTGTCCACCATGGACACCCTCACCACCACAGTCATTTACATCTGCTCATGCCCTTCCCCCACCATTACCTCGTGGAGTGCTCCTCTGGGCTTCCCCCAACTGCTCCACCTCCCTTCTCATAGTCTCCTCCCCTTCCATCTCCTCCCCTTCCATGCATATATCCCCACATGTATACTGGCCCTGCTCCTGCTCCTCCCCCAGCTCCACCTCCTGTCCCCATCCCCACCTCTACCACCCATCAGGATAACATTTCCCCACTCCACACTCCCTCTGCTATGACTGCCCCTATTACCACTACCCATGTCGCCACCCACCACACCACAGTCACCACCACAGAACTCCCATCCTCCATTTGAAATGCCTCCACGTCAGACAAGGGGCTGCCTCCCATCACCTTCCACTGCAACCAGTCCTCCATCCTTCCTCCCAGGACAACACCTGCACAAGAAATTCCAAATGCCACACTGCCAACCTCGCATCTACTCACTCCTCCAAAAAATCACTCTCTTCTTCCAGCATCCCCAGCTCCCGCCCTACATTCATTCGTCCTTTCCAACCATTATTCCAAACTACCTGATAACCGAAATCTTGTGCTAGAAACCCACAAAGTATATCCTCAATGCCCTCATTTCTCAGCTTCTGCCCTGCGAAGACTCTATCCTTATCTAATCCCCATCTCCGTCATGCCACACTGACCTCCTCAGGAAGCTTCCCAGTATCAGCTTTAGCTCACATGTATCTCTCACATCTTTCCTTAGCTTCTCCTTTCCCCATCTGCCCCAACCTACTCATCGTCTGCTGACCCTCACCACCCTGATCACAAAGCACAGCCCCGTGTTCACAGATGTGGAGGTGTTAGTGTAGTTAACGCCCACCCCACACTCGAAATCCATTCAGCCGATGCATCTATAACAACTGTATTAACGCAGGGCGCCGTGGAGGAAGAAGCGGCCAGGATCCCTCTGGCGAGCCCCTGGGTGCAGTCATTCTGCAAGCACACAGGGGAAAACCGGGCCGACATCCTCGCCTCGCTGAGGAAGGGACACGATGCGATGGGCCCCTCTGACAATGAGAAGCGTGCCGAGAGCTTATGGACACCTGCAGCCATTAGGAGGAAACGCCAAAAATGTACACGCAAAAGCATATGAGTTCTGACCTTGCGGCAGTCATTTTATCTGCCTTATAAAACAGAGATGTGCCAACAATTCCAGCACCCCACGGTCACAGAGAGGAGCATACAAGAAGTGCGGGGATTCGGCGCAAGTAGGTGTGTGAAAGAAACCATCAATCTTCAGAAGATGCTTTTCCTCGACAGTGAGGAAATTCCTTGTAAAAGACGGACGCTGGCAGATTTTGAGACTGAGCCCAAACATGAGTCTGTCCAGGGCTCATTCAGAAAGAGCGGTTATAAAGAAGTGTTGTGTAAGTGCTCTCCCAGCAGCCTCGGAATGCAGGAAAATATCTTAAGAATGTGAGATCATGAAAAAGATGCCGATTTACGTACCATATGGCAGCCCACGCCTGATAGAAAATTTCCACCCTGCACAGAGAGGCGTGGCAATGAAACGGTGTTCTGTCATTGCGATACATTCAAAATTTCGACCACCAATGACAACGCCGAAAGGAATAATGTTTCGAAGAGGAGTTGAACTGAGAGATGGATGAGAAGTGAAATGGGAGTAGTGGAAACGCCGACGAAGCGGGAGGACGTGGGTAGCCTTCCACTCAGAGCGAACGTCCGCCTTCTGACTCCATGATAGCACAGCTTCGGCCACGCAACAGACAACGGCCAGACAACGCGGAGATCATATATGGGGCCTACTGCAACGCCGCGATTGCTGATGAGGACATGCCAACACTCACAGAACTGCTCCAAGGCGACGCGACACACCGACGCAGCACCTGCCTCCGACAGCTTTACATCACGAACGATAATGAATAATGGTGAGATGATCTGTCCCCTCCTCTTTCCCCCTGATAACTGAATCGTGTCCAAGCCTAGTCAAATCGCTACATTTCTTTCATGTCTTGATCACTCATGCAATCTTTTACGTTCACACATGAACCCCTTAGTTACGAACCATTTGTGTTTTATTTGATTTAATTTCTCGAGTTCACTACAATTTTGGCGCCCAGCGTAGAGCGACCTGATTAGTACACTACTGGACATTGAAATTAATACACCAACAAGAAATGCAGATGATAAACGGGTATTCATTGGAGAACTATATTATACTACAACTGACACGCGATTACATTTTTACGTAGTGTGGGTTCAAATGGCTCTGAGCACTATGCGGCTTAACTTGTGAGGTCATCAGTCGCCTAGAACTTAGAACTAATTAAACCTAAATAACCTAAGACAGCACACACATCCATGCCAGAGGCAGGATTCGAACCTGCGACAGCAGCGGTCGCTAGGCTCCGGACTGCAGCGCCTAGAACCGCACTGCCACAGCGGCCGGCGCAGTGTGGATGCATAGATCCTGAGAAATCAGTACCCAGAACAACCATCTCTGGCCGCAATAACGGCCTTGATACGCCTGGGCATTGAGTCCAACAGAGCTTGGATGGCGTGTTCAGGTAAAACTGCCCATGCAGCTTCAACACGATACCACAGTTCATCAAGAGTAGTGGCTGGCTTATTGTGACGAGCCAGTTGCTTGGCCACCATTAACGAGACATTTTCAGTTGGTGAGAGACCTGGAGAATGCGCTGGACAGGGCAGCAGTCGAACATTTTCTGTATCCAGAAAGGTCTGTGCAGAACCTACAACATGCGGTCGTGCATTATCCTGCTGAAACGTAAGGTTTCGCAGGGATCGAATGAAGGGTAGAGCCACGGGTCGTAACACATCTGAAATGTAATGTCCACTGTTCAAAGTGCAGTCAGTGCAAACAAGAGGCGACCGAGACATTTAATAAATGGCACCTCACACCATCACGCCGGGTGATACGCCAATATAATGATGACGAATACACGCTTCCAACGTGCGTTCAGCGCGATGTCGCCTAACACGAATGTGACCATCATGATGCTGTAAACAGAACCTGGAATCATCCGAAAAAATGGCGTTCTGCCATTCGTGCACCCAGGTTCGTCGCTGAGTGCACCATCGCAGGCGCTCCTGTCTGTGATGCAGCGTCATGGGTACCCGCAGCCATGGTCTCCGAGTTGATAGTCCATGCTGCTGCCAACGTCGTCGAACTGTTCGTGAAGATGGTTGTTGTCTTGCAAACGTCCCCATCTGTTGACTCAGGGATCGAGACTTTGCTGCACGATCCGTTACAGCCATGCGGATAAGATGCCTGTCATCTCGACTGCTAGTGATACGAGGCCGTTGGGATTCAGCACGGCGTTCCGTATTACCCTCCTGAACCCACCGATTCCGTTTTCTGCTGATAGTCATTGAATCTGTACCAACGCGTGCAGCAATGTCGCGACACGATAAACTGCAATCGCGATAGGCTACAATCCGACCTTTATCAAAGTCGGAAACGTGATGGTACGCACTTCTCCTCCATTCACGAGGCATCACAACAACATTCCACCAGGTAACGCTGGTCAACTGCTGTTTGTGTATGAGAAATCGGTTGGAATCTTTCCTCATGTCAGCACGTTGTAGGTGTCGGCACCAGAGTGAATGCTCTCAAAAGTTTATCATTTGCTTAGCAGAGCATCTGTCGGTTGAATTTCGCGTCTATAGCACGTAATCTTCGTAGTGTAGGAATTATAATGGCCTGTAGTGTAACTTTGATGTCAACTTACAAAAAGCCTTACACATAATTTCAAAATTTTACGATACTGAAACTTCCTGGCAGATTAGAACTGGGTACCGGACCGTGACTCAAACTCGGGATCTTTGCCGTTCGCGGGCAAGTGCTCTGCCACTGAGCTACCCAAGGACGACTCACGACCCGTCCTTATAGCTGTACGGTACTTTTTTTCGCTGAAACCCTAAAGAAATGATTATTTGGGATGAGTTTGTCGTTCACCACAGTTTAACTGTTCAAGCTGTCCTACTTCAGCATCAGATACAACGTTTTAATTTATAACATCTTTTCTGCCGGCGCTCTTCGCAAAATAGTTAGCACACAGTATCCACATACACCACTGAAGGTACAGTGAAATTATTACATTGTTCCACACCCATTTATGAGATATGATATCACATACATTCAAATGGGTGAAAAATAAACTCCAGCTTTAAATGGCAATCAACAAAGTTTCATCAGGCATGATGTTTTAGTTTATTACTCCTTTACTTCTAACTCAGTTCGCAGCATAGTTTGCAGATGGTATCAACATATTTCATCAAATGTACGTGCAAAATTAATTGGTTGTACGATACATTGTTCAGGGGATATAACGTCATAAATATTGAGATACATAAGAAACTACACTCCTGGAAATTGAAATAAAAACACCGTGAATTCATTGTCCCAGGAAGGGGAAACTTTATTGACACATTCCTGGGGTCAGATACATCACATGATCACACTGACAGAACCACATTCACATAGACACAGGCAACAGAGCATGCACAATGTCGGCACTAGTACAGTGTATATCCACCTTTCGCAGCAATTCACGCTGCTATTCTCCCATGGAGACGATCGTAGAGATGCTGGCTGTAGTCCTGTGGAACAGCTTGCCATGCCATTTCCACCTGGCGCCTCAGTTGGACCAAAGTTCGTGCTGGACGTGAAGACCGCGTGAGACGACGCTTCATCCAGTCCCAAACATGCTCAATGGGGGACAGATCCGGAGATCTTGCTGGCCAGGGTAGTTGACTTACACCTTCTAGAGCACGTTGGGTGGCACGGGATACATGCAGACGTGCATTGTCCTGTTGGAACACCAAGTTCCCTTGCCGGTCTAGGAATGGTAGAACGATGGGTTCGATGACGGTTTGGATGTACCGTGCACTATTCAGTGTCCCCTCGATGATCACCAGAGGTGTACGGCCAGTGTAGGAGATCGCCCCCACACCAGGATGCCGGGTGTTGGCCCTGTGTGCCTCGGTCGTATGCAGTCCTGATTGTGGCGCTCACCTGCACGGCGCCAAACACGCATATGACCATCATTGGCACCAAGGCAGAAGCGATTCTCATCGCTGTAGACGACATGTCTCCATTCGTCCCTCCATTCACGCCTGTCGCGACACCACTGGAGGCGGGCTGCACGATGTTGGGGCGTGAGCGGAAGACGGCCTAACGGTGTGCGGGACCGTAGCCCAGCTTCATGGAGACGGTTGCGAATGGTCCTCGGCGATACCCCAGGAGCAACAGTGTCCCTAATTTGCTGGGAAGTGGCGGTGCGGTCCCCTACGGCACTGCGTAGGATCCTACGGTCTTGGAGTGCATCCGTGCGTCGCTGCGGTCCGGTCCCAGGTCGACGGGCACGTGCACCTTCCGCCGACCACTGGCGACAACATCGATGTACTGTAGAGACCTCACGCCCCACGTGTTGAGCAATTCGGCGGTACGTCCACCCGGCCTCCAGCATGCCCACTATACGCCCTCGCTCAAAGTCCGTCAACTGCACATACCGTTCACGTCCACGCTGTCGCGGCATGCTACCAGTGTTAAAGACTGCGATGGAGCTCCGTATGCCACGGCAAACTGGCTGACACTAACGGCGGTGGTGCACAAATGCTGCGCAGCTAGCGCCATTCGACGGCCAACACCGCGGTTCCTGGTGTGTCCGCTGTGCCGTGCGTGTGATCATTGCTTGTACAGCCCTCTCGCAGTGTCCGGAGCAAGTATGGTGGGTCTGACACACCGATGTCAATGTGTTCTTTTTTCCATTTCCAGGAGTGTAGTTTTTGCTTAAGATGGAGCGCAAATTACCCAGACTATATTCTTGTCTTTCTTAGTGAGAACATCAGCTACTTCCAGCAAACGTAAAATATTATTTCGAATATTTTCCAATCTTTTTCTCCATTACATGGTTAACTCATATATTTAATACATTAAGTCATTTGTAAAGTAATAGGACGTTTGGAGCTGTTTAATATAAGAGTGTTCGATATTTTTAGTTCAGCGCCGATGATAAATGGGAAGTAACGAGCAATCAGAGGCCAAGGCTCCATTATATCAAAATACCCATGAAATATCAATCAAAAATCTGAGAAATGTTGCCTGCGGTGTCCGAATATATCATTTATTCGCTTTTTGCACCTTCCAAGAATGCATTTGTGTAGTTCTCCTGAACAATAGCTAAAAATACTACATTAAATCCCTTCACGTAGTCGAATTCATGGGAAAGATAATGAGAAACAATGAATATACTGACTACAAATTAAAGAGCGTAAGGTACTCTTCCTGCCGGAAGAAAGTGAGAATTTGCACGATGTTACAAAAATGGAGTCCAAACACTGCAAGAAATCTCTCTCCCAGAAGAGAGATTTGTTAATCTAGAACATCAACGTCTAAATCTGCACTCTAAATTCCAGAGGGTATTTTATGTATCACTATTTCTTATTTTATTGTCCACTATTTCTACCTCAATTTCCCAGTCCATTCGTGAACTGTAACAGGAATAAACACTTTCTTTAAATCTCGGTAGAAGCTCTAATTTCTACGAATCTGCCGTTATGCTCATGAGATTTATGTGGGTTAATGTAATATGTTATTTACTCTTCTTGTAATGTTGCGTATTTTGTAAAATTTACTTCACATATTGGAGAGAGACTGCCAGAGTATTGAGACGGACTGAGAATTAATACGCCATGACTTCAGGAAGATACACGTCCCGTTTTTCTATGGTTGGGTTACAGAAACAAAGAAATTCAGGAATAGGTCCGCTATGTTCTAGATTTGCAAAGCGGCTACCGCCGAGCACTACCTCGAACATTATCATGAAATGAATCATGATGAGACTAATATCGTGGTGTAAACGTCAAGTTTCAGTAACAGCATAACTAAGCAGTCTATTAAAATAAAAATGTCGGAGAATATAAGAAACAAAGACGAAATTTTCAATTTCAGCAAGGTCTTGGGTATGATACTCAATTTATTGAAATATCACCAGCCCGTACATTAACCAGAGATGTGAACCGCTGAGACACTGTGCATTTCACAGAATGTCAGCGCTGTCTCTGAAAAACAAACGAGCATCAAAGGGCGTTCTGGGCGTCAGTAGTCCACTGCACAATCAGCTGTGTTGGAGTCCAGGTTGCGAGAACACATAACAGTGTTACTTGAATCACATAAAGAAGACTACTGTGCCAGTTTTCGAAATATTATATATAAGATGAAAACAACAAATCGATTGAACAGCGGTAAGCACACCACTGAACAATAACGCCGAAAAATCCTAAGGGATCACGTTCAGAATATCGTCTGTAGTTGAGCTATTTACTATGAACGATGATTTTCTGTTAAAAAGTTATCTTCTTGGTCTGTCGTTGTTTACGTGAAATCAAGTCAACGTCACGCATTTCTTAATATTGCAGTAAACGCGACATGAGCTGAGGAGATCCCTTATGATATAAGGCTACATCGTCACAAGAGTTGCAAATCATATTTATTAACGACCTTGAATTTGAATTTCAGTACCGGTATATCACCGAGTGTGCAAATAATCGAACTCTCCCGTTTAAAACAGCTTGAATCGTCGGATTGCTTTACGAATACTTAATGTTTTAGTACTTAATGTTTTAAATATTTGACCCTAAGCATGTTACCTGTAACGTTGACATTCGACTTACGTTATTGTGTTATACATCTACTACCACGTCAGTATGTATTTTTTACGTTCTTTCTCCTTTCCTTTATTGACGTTTCTTATCTTGGATTCTATTTATTTTGTATGTACAGACGCAAAGCCATGTGTTATGTAGAAACAACATTTTTATTTAAAGAGGAACATTATTTCCGCGTATGTTTGTAACTTCCTTGTAATTTTAGGACCTTCGGCATGTTGGGGAATGTAATATCTGTGAATAATATAGAGCTGCGATGAAGAGCTGCGTTGCGTTGCAGCTACGAGTAAAGCGGGATATGAAGACAGAAACGGACTGTAGACATATGGGGATGTGAACTGTCTATGGTATGGTTTACTATTCTCAAAGCTGTATTGGAATATACATTGGGGGGTCAAACTCCCGGACAATTTAATTTTGGTGATCAGAAGAATAAATGGGCGGACTGCACGTTAGGTTGGATATTCGGTTAGCCATTGACTCTTACTTCCGGAAATAATTTTATGTTCTTAAATTAACTCGATTCACCTTTCCCGTTCTGTTTTTGAACCTGTGTAAGTTTATTATGGTTTATTCTGGTAGATCAATGAACAACGAAACAAGGGAGCGTCTACACCACAGATCCCATAGCAGTCGTCTCACGTAGGAAACTGCAGCAAACAGATCTCTGTAATCACACTCTTGATTTTCCACTGCTACGTAGTGTTAACATAAACTCTCTCTGATAAATACTATTAAAGTACATCATGTAGATTCAAGTCAGATTTAGATTTATCGTTCAAAATTTCTCCTTCAGTAACACCTCAAATTGAAATTGCCTTTGTGCATCAGCGTCAGAAAAAAAAAAAACTTGTTGAAAGTGGTCGGGTTGAAGACCGTAGACCTCCATTATTTTGTTAATTCGTGGTAATACAAAAGCCATAGTTTCACTAGCGATATTTTGAAGACATTGGGGATGAAGAATGAACAATTTTGCCCTGCTGAAACTGTGAACCAACGTTGTTAAAGCTAGCGCTCATGAAACAACAAAGGTATTTATAATCAGTTAGTAACGTCTTGAAGTGGAAACTTTTTACAGCTGCGTCATTTCGAGCCAAGTTATCAGCAGTTATTTATTGCTGATATTTATTTTTTTCCAATCAGTTATCATTTAAAATAAAAAGGAAGGTCAGCGTTGGTCGTAATATTGATGTTTTATTAATAGCAGAATCTATTTTCGATCACAGAGTGATCATATTCAGTGCTGGAAATAAAAATTTTTACATAGCAATCAGTGAGTAAAAACAAAAAACCACAACTACATCTGAGTATAAACCAACTGTTGGAAAGAACATACCTGTGGTGTACAAATTAAACTCAGACACTGGTATCATGTTATCAGTACCCAGAACTTAGAAGCGATCACAATAACTGAAGCCGCTGTTTACATTCACCTATACAGCAGACATCGGTATGACAGGGTCTTGGAACTCCCTCTATGTAGCGTGTGCCACGTGAAGACTTAAGAATTCTTTATTTTCCAAGACATTACCACAAAATACCAATGTGCACTTCCAAATCATTAACTGAATATTTCAATTTTAAAATGGTCCATTTAAAAAAAATTGCTTTTATGTTATAAGGGTTCCCACTGCTGCTATAAGACACGTAATTAAATTATCTCCTTTATATGAGTATCCAAAACCATTTGATTGACAGTTTTCACTTCAGTTTTATCAGCTGTAAGGTATGATGGGTTCTGACCCAGTGCTTGTGCAAAAAGAAAGGGTATAACTTGAGTGTGAAGAGAACACTGTTTCCTTATACCCAAATTCTGTTTGTATCATTTGATAAATTTTTCTCTAAATAACAGGTGTGATAGTGGAGGTATCTATTAAGCTAGCGTATTTCGTACACTTGTCTATATCCAACATATAATTTATTCTTTGCAATTTGTAACAGTAGTTTTCACTCACGAATGCGCTAAACGATCTCTGCATCCACAATGTGCTTTTAAAACATACTGCTTTCATAATTACGATTACTTTTTAATTTATATAAAGTGTTCACATGTCCCAACGGGATAAAGGAGATGTGTGTTCCATCACGCCGTTAAATACCATAAAAAGTTGTTAATCTTCACCCTTTAAAAAAATTTTTATAACACATTATGAGTCTCATGGCACTTTGACCTGCTATATTGTGACATACATTGTGTAATTACATTTATGTATTTGACTTCTTGGTTTCAATGTAATATTTGACGTAAAGTAAGAACTTTATATCTCTGACTCCCTACGCCAGATGGCGGTTACTGTGTTATAACAAATTCTGTTATATTTGATGTCATGTTACTTGTATATTTTTTCTTCTTTTCTAGTCCTGTAATCTGACGCCATATAACATCACCTGTTCATTTTTATTCTGACATGTTTTTTTTAAGTTGTTAGAAAATAAAACGCCAGATGTCCAAGATGTGCATTTCCCCCTGTGCTTTTTTTTTTGCTATGCGTTTTTTAATGTACAATTTTAAAATTGCAATATTCAATTAATGATTTGAAAGTGCTCTTAGGTATTTTGTGGTAATCTTTTGGCAAATGAAGAACTGTTAAGTCTTCACGTGAAACATGCCACATAGAGCGCGTTCCAAGACCCTGTCATACCGATGTCTGCTGTATAGGTGAATGTAAACAGCGGCGTCAGTTATTGTGACCGATTTTCAGTTTTGGGTACTGATAACTTGATACCAGTGTCTGAGTTTAATTTGTACACCACAGGTATGTTATTTCCAACAGTTGGTTTATACTCCGGTGTATTTGTGTTTTTATTTTATTTTTTTTTTTTTTTTGTTTTTACTCACTGATCGCTATGTACAATTTTTAACTTTCAGCACTGAAGATGATCACTCTGTGATCGAAAATCGATTCTGCTATCAATAAAACATCAATATTAGGGCCAACGCTGACCTTCCTTTTAATTTAACATATATGATCGTTGTACACATAGCACTCCATGGAGTCACCAATCAATAAGTTACCATTTACTTTTATATTGATTGCACTGAGTAGTAATTAACGTTTCCCACCGAGAATATTCTGAATTCTAACACATCTAAGGTGATAACAGTCGTAAGCCAAAACGCATCAAATTAACTTGTGAGCTCAAAGATTTTTTGTATGACATATTTGCACTTCCTAACCACATATCCATTTTCAATTTGCAAACAATAACCCGGAGTTGTTAACTATTACAGCAAGTCTTGTAAAATAATATTTTTGAAAATTTAATTGTTCATGTGTGTCACTTAGATGTATTGTTTGGTGTGTGACTAAGGCGTTCTTGTGTTCCGTAACTGTCATCTCAGTCAATCCTTCTTAGAGACAGACGCTGCTACCAGATAATGTCAAACACATATTAGCTCGGCATAGACACATTCTACTTAGTGATAGGAACAGGTGTGGTGTCACCGGCAGACACCGCACTTGCTAGGTAGGTGGTAGCCTTTAAATCGGCCGCGGTCCGTTAGTATACGTCGGACCCGCGTGTCGCCACTACCAGTGATTGCAGACCGAGCGCCGCCACACGGCAGGTCTAGTCTAGAGAGACTCCCTGGCACTCGGCCCAGTTGAACAGCAGACTTTGCTAGTGATGGCTCACTGTCTACATATGCTCTCATTTGCAGAGACGACAGTTTATCATAGCCTTCAGCTACGTCATTTGCTACGACCTAACAAGGCGCCATATTCAGTTACGATATGTCTTCTAAACAGATAAAATTGTGAATCATGTACCGTCAAGAGCGAAGTTCATCATTAATGGATTAAAGTTAAGTACCAAACTACCTATGTCCGCTTTCTGAATTTTAATTCCTTGTCATGTTCCATACCTCACGTCAGTATAGTCTTTCCCTCCTCACGTCAACCTGCGTGAGCTAAAACGCGTGCATTTCGGCCTCTATTAGTAACACGGTGTTGGCACTTCTGCCAACACAATAGGCGTGTGGCGATTTAATCCCAACAGTTCGCAGGTTGTCTTGGTAAACGATTTGCTACAGAAGCCTTACGTTTTAGAAAGAAATCACTTTCAAATTTTGCAGGGTACTTGACAAGGTGGGAATGATTACAGAGCACTTAGCCAAATGACCCCCCAAAAACCATGGACCTTGCCGCTGGTCGGGAGGCTTGTGTGCTTCAGCGATACAGATGGCCGTACCGTGGGTGCAACCACAACGGAGGGGTATCTGTTGAGAGGCCAGACAAACGCGTGGTTCCTGAAGAGGGGCAGCAGGCTTTTCAGTAGTTGCAGGGGCAACAGTATGGATGATTGACTGATCTGGCCTTGCAACATTAACCAAAACGGCCTTGCTGTGCTCGTTCTGCGAACGGCTGAAAGCAAGGGGAAACTACAGCCCTAATTTTTCCCGAGGACATGCAGCTTTACTATATAATTAAATGATGATGGCGTCCTCTTGGGTAAAATATTCCGGAGGTAAAATAGTCCCCCATTCAGATCTCCGGGCGGGGACTACTCAGGAAGACGTCGTTATCAGGAGAAAGAAAACTGGCGTCCTACAGATCGGAGCATGGAATGTCAGATCCTTTAATCGGGCAGGTAGGTTAGAAAATTTAAAAAGGGAAATGGATAGGTTAAAGTTACATACAGTGGGAATTAGTGAAGTTCGCTGGCAGGAGGAACAAGACTTCTGGTCAGGTGAATACAGGGTTATAAATACAAAATCAAATAGGGGTAATGCAGGAGTAGGTTTAATAATGAATAAAAAATAGGAGTGCGGGTAAGCTACTACAAACAGCATAGTTATTGTGGCCAAGATAGACACAAAACCCATACCTACTACAGTAGTACAAGTTTATATGCCAACTAGCTCAGCAGATGATGAAGAAATTGATGAAATGTATGATGAGATAAAAGAAATTATTCAGGTAGTGAAGGGAGACGAAAATTTAATAGTCATAGGTGACTGGAATTCGTCAGTAGGAAAAGGGAGAGAAGGAAACATAGTAGGTGATCATGGATTGGGGCTAAGAAATGAAAGAGGAAGCCGCCTGAATTTTGCACAGAGCGTAACTTAATCATAGATAACACTTGATTCAAGAATAGTAAAAGAAGGTTGTATACATGGAAGAATCCTGGAGATACTAAAAGGTATCAAATAGATTATATAATGGTAAGGCAGAGATTTAGCAATCAGGTTTTAAATTGTAGGATATTTCCAGTGGCAGATGTGGACTCTGACCACAATCTATTGGTTATGACCCATAGGGTAAAGCTGAAGAAACTGCAAAAAGCTGGGAATTTAAGGACATGGGATCTGGATGAGCTGAAAGAACCAGAGGTTGTACAGAGTTTCAAGGAGAGCATAAGGGAACAATTGACAGGAATGGGGGAAAGGAACACAGTAGAAGAAGAATGGGTAGCTCTGAGGGATGAAGTCGTGAAGGCAGCACAGGATAAAGTAGGTAAAAAGACGAGGGCTGCTAGAAATCCTTGGGTAACAGAAGAAATATTGAATTTAATTGATGAAAGGAGAAAATATAAAAATGCAGTAAATGAAGCAGGAAAAAAGGAATACAAACGTCTCAAAAATGAGATCGACAGGAAGTGCAAAATGGCTAAGCAGGAATGGCTAGAGGACAAATGTAAGGATGTAGAGGCTTATCTCACTAGGGGTAAGATAGATACTGCCTACAGGAAAATTAAAGAGATCTTTGGAGAGAGAAGAACAACATGTATGAATATCAAGAACTCAGATTGCAACCCAGTTCTAAGCAAAGAAGGGAAGGCAGGAAGGTGGAAAGAGTATATAGAAGGTTTATACAAGGGCGATGTACTTGAGGACAATATTATGGAAATGGAAGAGATTGTAGATGAAGATGAAATGGGAGATAAGATACTGCGTGAAGAGTTTGACAGAGCACTGAAAGACCTGAGTCGAAACAAGGCCCCCGGAGTAGACAACATTCCTTTGGAACTACTGATGGCCTTGGGAGAGCCAGTCCTGACAAAACTCTACCATCTGGTGCGCAAGATGTATGAGACAGGTGAAATACCCTCAGACTTCAAGAAGAATATAATAATTCCAATCCCCAAGAAAGCAGGTGTTGACAGATGTGAAAATTACCAAACGTTCAGTTTAATAACTCATAGCTGCAAAATACTAACGCGAATTCTTTACAGACGAATGGAAAAACTAGTAGAAGCCGACCTCGGGGAAGATCAGTTTGGATTCCGTAGAAATGTTGGAACACGTGAGGCAATACTGTTCCTACGACTTATCTTAGAAGCTAGATTAAGGAAGAGCAAACCAACGTTTCTAGCATTTGTAGACTTAGAGAAAGCTTTTGGCAATGTTGATTGGAATACTCTCTTTCAAATTCTGAAGGTGGCAGGGGTAAAATACAGGGAGCGAAAGGCTATTTACAATTTCTACAGAAACCAGATGGCAGTTATAAGAGTCGAGGGGCATGAAAGGGAAGCAGTGGTTGGGACAGGAGTGAGACAGGGTTGTAGCCTCTCCCCGATGTTATTCAATTTGTATATTGAGCAAGCAGTAAAGGAAACAAAAGAAAAATTTGGAGTAGGTATTAAAATTCACGGAGAAGAAGTAAAAACTTTGAGGTTCGCCGATGACATTGTAATTCTGTCAGAGACGGCAAAGGACTTGGAAGAGCAGTTGAACGGAATGGACAGTGTCTTGAAAGGAGGATATAAGATGAACATCAACAAAAGCAAAACGAGGATAATGGAATGCAGTCAAATTAAATCGGGTGATGCTGAGGGAATTAGATTAGGAAATGAGACACTTAAAGTAGTAAAGGAGTTTTGATATTTAGGAAATAAAATAACTGATGATGGTCGAAGTAGAGAGGATATAAAATGTAGACTGGCAATGGCAAGAAAGCGTTTCTGAAGAAGAGAAATTTGTTAACATCGAGTATAGATTTAATGGTCAGGAAGTCACCTCTGAAAGTATTTGTATGGAGTGTAGCCATGTATGGAAGTGAACCATGGACGATACCTAGTTTGGACAAGAAGAGAATAGAAGCTTTCGAAATGTGGTGCTACAGAAGAATGCTGAAGATAAGGTGGATAGACCACATAACTAATGAGGAGGTATTGAATAGGATTGGGGAGAAGATAAGTTTGTGGCACAACTTGACTAGAAGAAGGGATCGGTTGGTAGGACATGTTTTGAGGCATCAACGGATCACAAATTTAGCATTGGAGGGCAGCGTGGAGGGTAAAAATCGTAGAGGGAGACCAAGAGATGAGTACACTAAGCAGATTCAGAAAGATGTAGGTTGCAGTAGTTACTGGGAGATGAAGAAGCTTGAACAGGATAGAGTAGCATGGAGATCTGCATCAAACCAGTCTCAGGACTGAAGGCAACAACAACAACAACAACATAGCCAAATGACCCTCCCATCAGCTTCTTAGTAAATGTTCTTGACTGTTCAGCAGTCATAAGTTGGAATCAGAGTAAAGAAGAAGTTAGGGCCGTTTTAAAGCGAGTTCAAGTTTGGATAAGATTTGAAACTATGTTTAAAGTTCGTTGTAGTTTCTCCTTATCGATTACTAGATGAGTATAGTGTGGGTAAATTGTGCTCTGTTATAAGGAAAGCTAGTTTTTCACCCATCTCTATATTTATAACATCATACATCCCAAACTATGTGCCGTACAATGAAATAATTTCGCAGGTATACTCATTACTATATGTGGACGTAGGCTCCAAGTGCTAGTCTGAGATGAAGACGTTGGTACAGGAGAAGAATACCTGGTGGGACGCATCAAATCAGTCGGAAGACGAATGACTAAAAAAAAAAGTAGATAAAATTTTTAAAATATCTAGTTAGTAATTTTCTAAGTAACGACCTAATGAATTAGTACATCGAAGTCTGATGCTGAAACTGTGAAAATTTATTTAGTGATTAACCTCTTTCTTTTCATCATTTTATACTTTCAATGATTTGATTATGTCCAGATACAATAATTTTTAATTCTGTGAATAATTATATGAATAATTCATTTTTTCTATTGCCGCTGGAATGGATGGCAGTCTACTGAGTTTATCGTTTACAAATATAGTTGAGATACAGAAAGCACCAGTGATCACTATAACCCGGATTTTTATGTTTTTATAAAATAGATTTCAGAGCTTCATTTACTTAAAAAAATTGCTATTCCGCTGTGGCAGGGTGCTACAGAAACGAATTTCGAATTATTTCAGAGTAAAAACAGTCTTGGCTGCGAAGTTGTTTAACATCAATAAATATATCAATATATTGAAAATACTGAAATTTGTTTTACCTGGAAAAGTCTTTTTTACCTTTAAACAAACCATTTACTGAAGACTTTTAGTGAAAAATATGATGAACACTAATATTAACCACGAAAATTTTATTCAAATTTTGACAAAGTCATTCTATTTCTTTGTGGAAAATAAACAGTTAAATCTTCCTCATATCGGCACTCGAGAAAGTGCATAACCAACTGAGATATTTACACGTCCTTTAATTATTTTCTCTATTTGTAATATTTTAGTTAGAAGTCTTGTACTGAAATATTATTTTGGCCTGCCACTCATATAAGAACAGATGTCCGAGATGTGTCCCTGCTATGACAACAATCCGCGGCATAACGTTACAAACAACAAGAATTTTTATATTACATTTGAGTACTGAAATGCACATTAACCACCTTTCTATGTTTGGTAAAATGAAAATTTTCCTGTTGTATCTCTGTAAATTTTTTTAGGCTTAGGGAGAGCTCTCTACAGTACAAGACGTCAGACCATAATTTAAATATCAAATATTACTGTCCAAATATATTAACAAATCTTTTATCCTAATTCTTTTGGGAGGATTATATCATCGGCGCAATTACTAGTGGCCCCCAGCGCAATATACTTTCGAACATTTCCCCCTGAATAGTGGCGGACATTTTCTTCATATCTGGGATTCTCCAGCAGAATATTCCTTAACTTAGTTACGCATGCTTTACCCACTGAACCACGTATTTGCTTCACAGACGTGTGCACCTTGGAGATCATGTCTTCAGCATTCTTCAGTGGTGTAGATGCAGACTCTAGGCATTTAATTGGAACAGATATATGTTGGAAGCGGTCTCCTAAAAATGTCAAGAAACATTCTTGTTAATCTTAACTGCCGTCTTGATTTTTTTCGCGGTAAAAGCCGGTTTACTAGGGCTGAATATTTCTGTTACCTCTTCACCATTTTGGTATAATATAAAGGTGCCAGGAGCGAGATGCACCAGCTTGTAAGCATGGGCTAACGTGGGAGGATAGTATTTAGAGCTTCTCCTTTAATGGACTGAAAGCGGGCAGGAGCTTTGAGAAGTACCTCCTTAACAGCCGAAATGATACGGTTAATCTCAAAATAATTATTTCTTATTGCCTCTGTTCGACGGTGATAGCCACGGGAAGGGGAAGGTGCAACAGACACTACAGGCATAGAATTATTTCACTGCTGCTTCCGGATTTAACATACACAGCTTGTCATTAACAGCTAAAATTTCTGATCACCATCTTCTCCTTGTCATAGGATGTGTAGCGCTATTTAGATTGCGCGGGCTACAGCACTGTGATTCGTCTTCTCAAGTTCTCTACATAAGAATATGGGGGTTTTCGTGGTGCAATGGCATCTAATTTCCCCACCGTGACATTGTCTATAAATCTGCTACAACTGCCAGCGGTCTCGTCAACGACGTAATGTTTGCCCGTTGTCGACTCATCAGGTATATTATGGCCACTGATAACCTCCAGGAAACCCTTAAAAACAGGATTCTTTAGTACGTTACGTAACACATTAGCCGACCCTCATGTCTAGATTACTGCGATCCACTACACTACTTATAGAGGAATTAATGGTTGAATCTGTTGTTCGTTCCTCTTTAAAAAAAAAATTGGTTCAAATGGCTCTGAGCACTTTGGGACTGAACATCTATGGTCAGCAGTACCCTAGAACTTAGAACTACTTAAATCTAACTAACCTAAGTACGTCACGCAACACCCAATCATCACGAGACAGAGAAACGTTCTTCTTCCCAATGACGCCAGTAATGTGAGCTAAAGCATCTTTTTGTTCAAGGAAATGTGACTTTCATCATGGCTTACCTAAAATTAAAACAAACGAACATCAAGTGACGTAGTAACCAACTATGAACGTTAATACGTGAAACGTAAACTTCGTTTGACTCATACAAGCTTGACACTAAACTAATTTTAATACGAGGGAGTAAGACTAGGAAGAAGAGGGAGAGATAAAATGAATGATAAAAACAACTTGTGTTTAATTACTTCCTTTTGGCAGGCTGAGTAAAAGCTTACTGGTCCGTCAGTTGTGAAATTGGACTCTTCCCCAATTCAACTTTTGACGATTTATGTTTGAACATGACCAAATTATATTTCCAGCTCACTACCTAATGACAGTCAACATACGACGCAAATTTGTTGCTACAAAAATAAGTATATTAGACCAACTTGTTCCAGATGATGCAGCATCGTGTTGATTCATTATCGTGTTGTCAAGACAAGCGTCATTGCACTTTATGCGTTCTTGATTTCAGTGTAGCGTATAAACTCATTTATCACGTCTTTTTATAAAATGTGTTCATTTATAGTACTGATTTTCCTGAGTATTCATTCAGAAAATTAATTTGAAAACATGTTTATCTGCTAAAGGCCTCTTCTTCCCTGCTTCTTCTCTGTAAGTGCTACTTAGTCCCATTCAGTCTTTTAAGTACGATTTAGCCCTTTCTAAGTTATAGAGAGATAATACCTTCAAATCCACCACATATGTCAGGGGAATATTTCTTTCAGTACTGCGCAACACGCATGGAAATACCAGCCGAATGAAAATAATGTCCCGAATGCAGTCAACACTCTTGCAAGTAAATGTGTGAGACAATGATAATGAAAGTATTAAATTGATATTTTGTTTGCTTCGTTTCAGAAGCTTCAATAGAGAACAGAAATAATTTGCGAGCGCGCGCAATCCCTGTACTGCTATACAAAAGAGAAGCGGCAGCTAGCGCGCATGATCAACGACTCTCGCACGAAGCAATGTTGAAGGAGCTGGTGCCACCTGCTGTCTAACGGTCGAAACTGACTACCGCGCCATCTCTGATGTATATGCCGCAACACGAACCGGCTGCGTCAAGCAGCGCCGTGGCCATACAAGGAAGTAACTCATCTAAATGCAGAACCACATCTCTCAGAGAAATTACTTTGTGCCCGTAACTTTTATATCGGCGGTACGACCTGCGGAAATACACGTTTCAAATCACGATTTTCCTTCAAAGAGCAACTGAACGAGTCTGAGAGACTCTAGTCCTCGAGAAGAGGGTTTTAAAACGTAGCGGCCTCCCACATTCAGGTTTTCCGACTAAATTGTTTACGGCGCAAACAGCGTGGTCCTTTTGAGAACGACACAGTATATATCATTCCTCACCTTCATTCGCTCTCAACTTGAACTCACTCACTAACGATCTTTTCTCTTATGGAATATTAAATCGTAATCACCATTACTTCCTTCTAAAAGGAAATCGAAGAAAAAATCTCTTACCGGTACCACCAACTCATGTCATCTGTGTATTACAAAAAGTTCTCACGCTATATGAGGAAGTGAAAAAAGAGGTGGGAGCAAGATATAACTGTAACAGTGACCTATCAAATTAGTGACAAGGAAACTCGTCAAGGGGAAACAACAACGAAAATGATTTCCGAAATACACAGTATTCCATGTAGTTCTTCCTGTTTATTTATTCACACACATCCTTTCAGTTCTATTTTTATTCATCTTATGCAAATAAATTACCTATTTCCTTGATTCTATAATCGAATGAACAAGAGTTTCGTAAATTATACATCATTCCATTTATTATCAGGTGTTTTGTGACACTGATGGACTTAACGACAAATGTAACAGGCAATATTTAAGAACATAGAAGCTGACCTCAGAAGCTACGTGGGTAATCATTTATGAGTAAATGAATTGAGGAAAAACGAGTATCGTAAACGATACACCATTCCACTCATTATTCGGGTGTTTTGTAACAGGCAATATTGAAAAACACAAAAGTTGACCTCAGAAGATACATGGGTTAGCAGTAATAAGTAACTGAATTTGATACACATAAATGTACAGTCATTACAACATGGAATAAACTATAAGTACTGGAAGAAATATTCCACATACCATAACCTATCTGAAATGTAAAGAAAAACTAACCTAAATGTGGTAGGGGGCTATCACACGGTAAATGCAGCAGTGTTATCGCAGTATTTTGTTATACAGTGTATAAAGCCTTTGGAGTATAGAACGTTTTGTGGAGGCAGCTTCGCATTATAAGGTCACTCACTATCCTGCTACAAGACCCAAAGGAGAGCTGATGTATTGAATGTACGTGTGTCCACATACCTTAACCTCTCTTACGTCGTTCTACTGCTGTAGACGGAAACTGTTAAACTTTATGTCATGCATTGTGTTTCATGAACTGTCAAATAAATTAAACAACAAGACCACCGCGTCAGCATCATGTCGTATGGTCAGTGTGACAGCAGACTAAAACAAGTGTTGCCAAAATTTTCCCTGAACTGCTATCATCCAGGGGTATATTAATAAACGATATCCTACTTGCAACAAACTTTTCAGACAGTACTCTCATCTGATACTGAATGTACTTGCCAATTTATGTAATTGTACAGCACTGAATTCAGGAGCCATGACATAACAAACGTTGAGCTGTGTGAAAATGAAACTACAAGGAGAAAGTAGCTGCAAATACAGGTGAAATATACCTACAAATATGAGTTAAATATGTTAAATATGTGTGAAATATATAAGACAAGTGCTTACATGGGTAAACCCACTGGTAAAAAACTCCTGTTCAACAAATCGCTAGATAACAATCAAACTCAGTATACATATAAGTCAGTAATTCTAAGAAATACTGTGGGGTTAGGAACCAGACACTTCCTACTGTGGTGGGGTTGATAATGTGGAGAGACAAAGGGAAGGAGTAGATGGAAATACATAAAAGGGCAGGGAGATGACCTAGAGAAGAGGAGGGAGGAAAGGACAGATGGAGAGGATGGGGCGACAGAGTGGAAGAAGCAGATATTTGATGGGTTTGGAGGGCGATGAGGGAGAGAGGGAGATGGACTTATAGGAGGAGGATGAAAAGGTCAGGAGGAAAAGAGGACATGGAAAGAGGGGGTAAGCAGAGGGGGAAGGGGAGAGAGAAATGGAATGAGGCAAGAGGAGGGCCAGAGGAAATGAGATAGGGGGGGGGGGGGGAGCAGCAGATAGCCAAAGGAAAGAGCAGGAGGAGATATACAGGGATTCAGGGGAGGGGGGGAAGGGGTCAGAGAGAAGAGGAGGAGGAGTTGGACAGAGAGAGGGAGAAGTAGATGAGGAGCTGATAGGAGATTCGAATAAATACATACTCGTTCAGTGCCAGATACTTAGCTACTTTATGGAATATAAAACAATGATTCTATTAATGACACTTGATTGCAGTGTCACTTGCTATAGAATTTTCCACATATTCTCCTCCCCGCCGCTCCTACGGAGAATCTCATCGTTTCGTATCAGTCCCTGAAATTTTCTACTGCGTCTTATAGCACCACATCTCAAGTGGTACGATTTTCTCCTTTTCTATTTTTTCCACAGTCCATGACTTATTTCTATATAACGCTGTGCCCCACACGCACATTCTCTGAAATTTCTCCCCCAAATTAGATCATATGTTTAATGTTAGGTCTCCTCGGCCATAATATACTGCGTGTTATATCATGGCTTCTTCTTCCGTCATGCATGATTTTGCATCAAAGAAAAGTGGGACTTCGTAATTTCGTCTATTTTGGTGGACCCCCGTTTCAATGTTTAGTTTATTGCTAATCTCATTTCAGGTAATTCTCTTTACTTCCGTCTTCTTTCGGTTCACTCTAAACCGATATTGTTTGCCCAAAGCACTGCACATTGCGTTCAGCAAGTGCAGCAATTTTTATTCACTTTCGCTGAAGACAGAAATTTCATCAGCGAATCTTGTCATTCATTGCCATTCTCTCTTAATCTTAACCACATTCTTGAACGTTTCCTTTATGTCCGTTACTGCTTCAGCGATGTACAGATTGAAGAATAGGGACAGAAAGTTGCATCCCTGCCTTACAACCGTTTTAGTCCAGCCACTTCGTGCAAGGTCCTTTATTTTCATTTGTCAACGTAACTCAGAACTTTTTTCCTGAGAATTTCAGACATCTTGCTCCATTTTTACTTTCGAAGGTACGTGTTTTTTTTTTTTTTTTCACTACCAGTCGCACCGACAGAACTGCCTCTCTCGTGGCTTTACGTTTCTGAAAGCCAAATTAATCGTTTACTAACACATACTGATTTTGTCCCACTCTTCTGTATGCTATTCTTGACAGCAACTTTTAACGCATGAGCTACTAAACTGACTGTGCGTTAATCCTCGTACTTAACTGTCTCTCTGTCTACCGAATTTTGTAGCTGATATTTTTGCAAAGGTCTGGGGTCCACAAAGTAGACGTTGCAAAATTACGCATGACAGACTAAGCAGCCAAGATATAACATGCAGACTCACAGATCCCACATAAGCACATTTATGTAAATTTCGTAAAGCTGGAAAAGTCATTAGCGATTAAGGTACCGCAACTATAAAACTGTATCTTTGCTTCCTTCCTTTATTTTTCTTAGCCACAAGTTTGTGAATTTTGATTTTGTGAAAGAGATGATAAATGAATGTGGAATCCAGTAACGTTGCTGAGGAGAACAGCGAAGGTGAGGAGACCCAGTGTGGGCAGGTAATGATTGATCAATATGAACAAGCAACCAGAGTCCTGATGTGAAGGACGGAGCACCATCAACTGTTCTAAATGCTTCTCCTGCAGAGGGGTTTGGAATGTAGTCCAGCAGCCAGGAAACCAGTCCGACGTATGATGACAAGGAAATTTGCATAATTTAGTATCATTCTCTGTCAAGTTGATAGCTGGTGGTAGAATTTCCTGCCACCACTAAGAGTTCAAAATACTTCCGTGTCTCTTGCCACTACTCAAGAGCTAAAATATCAGCCACAGTCGCACTTCTGTTTCCATTTGTTTGTACACTGAGCTAGTAAACTTCTTGTATGACGTTGACTTTTTTTGAAAGACAGATGGTATGTGGTCCTTCACCTCAAAGAGGCTTATGATACACTGAACCGTACTGTTCAGCAACTTATCAACATCTCTGTGAGTGCGACGAATCATCGCGCGGCTGAAGATGAGGAGTTTTGTCGGTGCTGGGACGGTGTGTTGGCTCCTTTGCGTCCCACTGTGGCCTTGTAGAGCACACTGCAGGACGGAACGACAAGTGAGGGGACACGGGGAAACACGCCGTATCACAAAGCGCGCCCATACAACGCAGCACGAGTCACGCTTTTCGGTACTGTTTAAAAGTTTAAAGCTAGTTTCAGCACACTGTTAGTTCTTCAGTCAACATTGTTTTAATTTTTTAAAGTAACTGCATAAAGTGTAGACGGTTAAGCCAGACTCCGTTACCCGTACAACATGCTGTACGCTGACATGGCTCACGTTATATTTTCAAATTAACTGCCTTTCTGTAAAGCCCCATCAATTTTACAAATCTTGAAAATGGAAACTGGTGCTACACTCCTGGAAATGGAAAAAAGAACACATTGACACCGGTGTGTCAGACCCACCATACTTGCTCCGGACACTGCGAGAGGGCTGTACAAGCAATGATCACACGCACGGCACAGCGGACACACCAGGAACCGCGGTGTTGGCCGTCGAATGGCGCTAGCTGCGCAGCATTTGTGCACCGCCGCCGTCAGTGTCAGCCAGTTTACCGTGGCATACGGAGCTCCATCGCAGTCTTTAACACTGGTAGCATGCCGCGACAGCGTGGACGTGAACCGTATGTGCAGTTGACGGACTTCGAGCGAGGGCGTATAGTGGGCATGCGGGAGGCCAGGTGGACGTACCGCCGAATTGCTCACCACGTGGTGTGTGAGGTCTCCACAGTACATCGATGTTGTCGCCAGTGGTCGGCGGAAGGTGCACGTGCCCGTCGACCTGGGACCGGACCGCAGCGACGCACGGATGCACGCCAAGACCGTAGGATCCTACGCAGTGCCGTAGGGGACCGCACCGCCACTTCCCAGCAAATAAGGGACACTGTTGCTCCTGGGATATCGGCGAGGACCATTCGCAACCGTCTCCATGAAGCTGGCCTACGGTCCCGCACACCGTTAGGCCGTCTTCCGCTCACGCCCCAACATCGTGCATCCCGCCTCCAGTGGTGTCGCGACAGGCGTGAATGGAGGGACGAGTGGAGACGTGTCGTCTTCAGCGATGAGAGTCGCTTCTGCCTTGGTGCCAATGATGGTCGTATGCGTGTTTGGCGCCGTGCAGGTGAGCGCTACAATCAGGACTGCATACGACCGAGGCACACAGGGCAACACCCGGCATCCTGGTGTGGGGAGCGATCTCTTACACTGGCTGTACACCTCTGGTGATCGTCGAGGGGGCACTGAATAGTGTACGGTACATCCAAACCGTCATCGAACCTATCGTTCTACCATTCCTAGACCGGCAAGGGAACTTGCTGTTCCAACAGGACAATGCACTTCCGCATGTATCCCGTGCCACCCAACATGCTCTAGAAGGTGTAAGTCAACTACCCTGGCCAGCAAGATCTCCGGATCTGTCCCCCATTGAGCATGTTTGGGACTGGATGAAGCGTCGTCTCACGCGGTCTGCACGTCCAGCACGAACGCTGGTCCAACTGAGGCGCCAGGTGGAAATGGCATGGCAAGCCGTTCCACAGGACTACAGCCAGCATCTCTACGATCGTCTCCATGGGAGAATAGCAGCCTGCATTGCTGCGAAAGGTGGATGCATGCTCTGTTGCCTGTGTCTATATGCCTGTGGTTCTGTCAGTGTGATCATGTGATGTATCTGACCCCAGAAATGTGTCTACCTGGGACAATGAATTCACAGTGGGCTTTAAAAGTAAATCTCATTAATTTGATTTCACTTACTGATTATTGGCATTTAGTTCAGTAATAATGTAAGATACAGAGTACTAAACACAGTGTTGACAAGATTTTTCTCTATTGCAACAGTTTTAAGTTTGAATGGGATATTTGTTCTGCGGTACATCACCACAGAAACTTTTGTACTTTCAAGAATTGACTGCAGCAAACATGAAGTGAGAGCTATCATGTCAAAATGCAATACGAAAATACACTGAGGCAACAAAAGTCATGGAATTCCTCCTAATATCGTTTCGAACCGCCTTTAACTCGCCATAGTGCAGCAACTCGACGTGGCATGGACTCAGAAAGTCGTTGAGAATACCCAGGAGAAATATTGAGGCATTTTGCCTCTATTGCCGTCCATAAGAACAGAAGAATTACTGATCCAGGATTTTGTGCACTAAGTAACCTCTCGTTTATGTCCCATAAATTTTTTAAGGTGTTCACTTCGTGCGGTCTCGGTGGCCAGACCATTCGCCTGAATTGTCCAGAATTTTGTTCAAACTAGTCCCGAACAATTGTGGCCCGGTGACACGGTACATTACCGTCCATAAAAATTCGATCGTTATTTGGAGAAAAGACGTTCTAAACGGCTGGAAGTGGTCTCCAAGTAGCCGAACATAACAATTTCCAGTCAAATATCGGTTCAGTTGCACCAGAGGACCCAGTCCATCCCATGTAAACACGGACCACACGATTGTGTAACCACCACCGGCTTCCAAAGTGACTTATTGACAACTTGGATCGATGGTTTCGTGGGGTCTGCGCCACATTCTAATCCTACCAACAGTACTTACCAACTGAAATCTGCACTCATCTGACCAGACCACGGTTTTCCATACGTTGAAGGTCCAACCAATATGGTCGCGAGCCCACAAGACTCGTTTCAGGCGATGTCCTGGTGTTACCAAAGGCACACACCTAGGTCGTCTGCTGCCATAGCCCGTTAACGCCAAATTTTGCCACACTCTGCTAACGAGTAAGTTCGTCGTACGTCCCACATTGATTTTTGCGGTTATTTCACCCAGTGTTGCTTGTCTCTTAGCACTGAGAGTTCTACAGAAACGCCGCTGGCTTTGGTCGTTATGTGAAGGCTGTTGACCACTTTGCTTTTTGTGGCTAGAACGTCACCCACTTATTGTATTTAAGAATAGGACGAAATCCAGAAGGATATGATCACATTTTACAGCATTGTGAGCTGCCTACAGTTGCGGGACAGCTCAGTGACGATGACTGTTGCATCAGCATGACACTGCAACCTTCCATAAAGCAGCGTCTGTGACACAATTGTATGTAGACAATACCATCCCTACAATGGATTGGCTTGCCGGGATGTCCGACCAGCGGCACGAGTACGCGTTAGAAAATTTATTTCCGTCTAGATCCCAGCGTCCAACATCACGACCTTCTCTGGTTTTGACTCTTGAAGAAGAATGGGTTGCCATTCCTCGACATACATTGAAACACTTCATTCACTGTATCGCCTGGTGCAGTTCAACCTGCCATAAAACCGAAGCATGGACACATCACATATTAATGTTCAGTAAAAACTGTCAAGATACTTCCAATTAGATAGCGTATGCTTGTGGTTGTTTGTGTTATTTGAAGTAGAGCAACACCATTTTCTATCACGATTTGTAACATCGGAGTAAACTGTGGTTTCTATGTGTTTATTAACTATTCTTATTTCCTTCTTAGTGCAGAACTGTAGATGTTGTTCCACATAGTGGGTACTGTGACAGCACGATAAGTTTTTGACAACTCTGCAGTAATTCATCATATCAAAAGAGATGTCTCTTTTTGGATGTGTTTACTTTTTTGCTGCAATGAGTTTCTTAAGTCCACACCCGGGAACTGCCCTGTGTTTCTTAACTGGTAATTCGGAGTCGCTGTTTTTGTTCCCAAGTGGACTTGAGGACACGACATCCCTCCAATCATATCGCTATTGTGTTGACTAGCTTAGCTTAGCAGGCCGTAATTAGTTTCTATCAGCACACAATATGCCAATGCAAAGGCCACCTTATCAACTGTCACGGCTGACGAATGAGTGGACCCTTTTGCTGATAAGATGGCTGGTGCTAGCTGGTCATGTCTCCTGTGCTGACGCGACCATTTTAAAAACTGTGTTTCCTACTGAATGGGGAATTGTACAAGCACAAGCATACATACCCTTGCACCACTGCTCATACTGTAAGTGTGCAACTTTACAGCTACCTGTTCACTCGCGTTTCTCCCTTCACAATGGGGGTACCAGCAGTCCTCTCGCGATGTGAAATTTCCTCAACAGCTGTGGCTGATGGTGAAACGTGCTGTAGTTTTCTCGAATCTTTTGGAGCATTGCTGGTACTCAAGGCAGAAACTGGCCATCATTACCATCGTAATCTCCTCATAATCTCTGTTTGTATATTTGCATGAATCATTCCTTTCTGTTTTCCGCTTCTGTCTGACAGCTAGCGTGAACATTTATAAAAGTTCTTCAGCTGGTGCTCCAATAAGTTCCGCCTGCCAGTAGTGGCTGCTTTCGCCAGGTCCTCTTCTGTTTCATTTCCAGGAAATCCACATTGGTCTTTCATCCACCACAATGTAGCTCCATCATTTCTACTTCTGACCATGAACGTCATCTTCTTACTGTTGTATGCCATTAGTTGCTTGTTTCACCTACTGTGAAAGATCTCATAAATTCTAGTGCTCATCTCGAATCATAGAACATGACCGCTGGATCATACAATTTCTTCTTGGCATTTAGAAGCCATCATTGTATGGCTATTATAATCGGTGCTTCCTCAGGTGGCAAAATTTCTTATCCTTGGGACAGCTGCTGCACGAGTAAGCCTGATCACATCCGTCTTTGTTCTCCCAGGCGTCAGAATGGAACAGCCTTGGATTCGGAACCCCGTAACTGAGATACTGATATCTCATGTCTACGTCTGGTATAATATGTCATTTTACTAATCTGCTATGGTAAACTGAATCACAGTACAGTAGGCTTTGTTGAGATAAATTTCTTTTCATAAGCAGACCAGTTTCAGAATACTGCACAATTAAAAGAGGAGAGTTTTGGTTGAGCCCTTTTCTGTACGTGGGGCACAACGCTGTTTAGGTATGTATGTCTTCTTGTATTTCACAATGTGTGAATAACCATACAGTGGACTGAACTTGTATCACAGTACAGAAGTAATACAAGACGAGCGATATGGAAGGAACATCCTCCTAAAGCATCACTGCACAGGCTGTGATTACCATATGGGATATAACTGTTGAGATTCAGGGTAGTTAAAAAGGTGTTCTATATTCTTACAGGTGATAGTGGCCAAAGTTAGAACAAAATGTCCATTGTTCGTATGTCTGGTGACAGTCCCTTGCTGAGACCTGTGTGTGTGCTGTGCTGTTCTGCCTGTGGCGAGAACAGCCAGTACTCAATGGTGTGTGCTGTCTTTCTGCTGACGCTCTTTGCTCGTCTCCCTGCTGGCTCTGTCTGTCTTCGTACTCAGCCCCCTGACTCGTTGGCGCTGCTGTCAGACACTGCCCTCATAACAGTTCAAATGGTTCAAGTGGCTCTGAATACAATGGGACTTAACATCTGAGGTCATCAGTCCCCTAGAATTAGCACTACTTTAACCTAACTAACCTAAGGACATCACACACATCCAAGTCCGAGGCAGGATTCGGTTCTGGACTGATTCACCTAGAACCGCTCAGCCACAGCGGCCAGCTCTCACAGCAGTCTCCCACACCAGTCGACTGTAGACGTCTTTATGTGACTGTCGTGGTATCTGATAGAAACTGGGGATTCCTTGGAGTGTGAACAGCATGTACAATGAAGTGGGATCTTATCATTTGTTGCAGGATACAATAGACACACCCAAGTGACATGTACAGGCTAGACGTAAAATATCTCTGCTGGCCAGCTGCCACAGAAAGTCCGAGTCATTGACTTAAGGTGTCAATAAAACTGGCCACCCCATAGAATAGTAAGTCTGGCCAAATGCACGGTTTGGCTACGCTGCATATAGGGATATTTCGTCCTAAAAGTTGATTAAAAGTCTGCTTTTGAAATGCAGTTCATTCATGGAATGCATAACTTGCTGTGGTAGTCTGATCTTCAAGGTGCATTGCTGAGACAGTGTGTTATATGCTTGTCGTGTGCTGATATGCAGTAAAGGTAATCTGTATATATAATGCGCTTAAAGTGCATTTGAAGCTTCTCTATTTGCTTGAAAACACTCTGTATTTTTTAATGTGTTAAAGTATATTTTTGCTTAAAATGTGGTAAAAGCAATAGGGATTTTAAAGATTCGTGCATATACTGTTACTTATATTTCTTTTCATTTGCATTATTTACTGCTTTCATAAGTAATATTTTTTTTATACTTCAGGATGTGTCCCTGCATATTAACATGGAGTGACAGAAAAGCCACTCCTTTACTGTAAATTTAAAGATATATCCACTGAATACCGCCATTTGACTTTGTACTGTTGTTTTACATTAATGAGTTGTCAGCTATAAAAATGTCACCTCGTAAATGAATCCTGAGAGCATATTGTTTTTATCCTAGGTCCTTCGATCGTCAAAGTTTTGAGAAGAAATGCGTCTGTGACATTATGGAGAGATTTTCTAAAAAAAGAGTGTGTAAAAGAATTTGACTTCGCTAAAAATTATATGTATTATCAGATGCTGCTTTCCCTTATGAAGAAAAGAAATGTTTTAAACGCAAACTGTCTCATATAAAGTCACAATTAAGGAAAAGGTGGCTTTCTTCACATAAACTTCAAAGTACCTTGTGAAAAACTATGCAACTGGCTGCAAAGTTCCACTGAAATTCCGTGGTTCAAAATTCGAGTTGATAGGCCACTAAAGTTGTTCGTAGAGTTAAGTGGACACAAAAAGACGCAGCTATTGAGAAACAATTTTGGAGCCACAGGATGCCCCTCAAATGAACCTCCCAGAATTTGGAAATGTTGAGGATTTCAAAGCGGTTAAAGATATTACTTCATCTCCTAAATAAAGAGCTAAACACTTAGAAGCATTAAACAGATTGCGGTCGTAGAGACTTCCAAGCGAAGAAACGTCTTTCATATATCCATGCCTTGTCAATTTTTGTGGAAGCCTTGCTGACAAAGAAACAATGTGAAATAATCCGAACAACTGATAAGAAGGTTTATTCCTGTTACGGCATTCTTCAAGGGTCTAAAAAGCAATGCTACTCTGTGGCTGAATCTATCAGGTCACTACCACATCTATGGAGATTCAAGTTCAAGCTTGCTTAATCACACATGTGTGCGATTACTATTCTACATGGAAGAGGTTGTAAATTATCTTCCAAATCATGACATAAATGCTTTGGATATTATCTATAAATGGGGTAGTGATGGTTCATGGCAAATCCATTTTAAAGAGAAATTTAAGAACGACCATCATTCCGATGGGGTTACATTTCAGTCATCTTTAGTGGCTCTCCAACTTATTAGTCACATGAATAAAGACCTAATTGATTAGAAAAATTGTACACCATGATCCCTTCGCTATTGAATACTAGGAAGCCTCATCTGCATAATACATAATATTGCAGCTAAGAAATAATCTAATAAAATACTATAATTTTGTTTTTTATTATGTTACAAAGTATGTAAATACGTAATCATTCTATAAATACGTTCTTTCTGGTTTCACAGTACAGAAACTACCAAAATTTTGACTAACTATTTACATGAAATACTCTTAAGTGCACTATAGGATGCGGAAGTTTCTGGAGGTAGTGTTATCTTCCATTCGAGGTTCACAATCTTGTATTTGCTAGTGTCCTAATGGTGAACGACGTGCAATGGGAAATCAAAGTAGTTAGTTCGAGGTCACTCATTTGTTTATTATTTTTCCACCACATATTGAATACCTGCTGTAGGTGTCAGTCTGATGGAAGCTCTGGTATGATTTGCTTAAATTTGTATCCACTACCTTGACGCCACACACCGACCGACCAGGTGACCCTGGCGCGGGGCACTTCCCTACGATTCTCCTCTCGCTTTGTTAGTATTCAACTGTTTCTTATTGTAGTCTGATTTTCAGAGAGAAATAACCTAGATATACCGAGTGAATACCGTGTAGTTTTATAAGATGCGTAGCTTGCTGTTAGTGTGTTTATCAACTGTCATTTTCTTATTTCAACTTGTAGTCTCTGTAGTGGATTTTGTAGTGGATTTTACATACTTAAAACTTATGAAAGTGGTTTATGGTGTATAAAATAGAGTTGCATGTGAAAACGACGAGAGTTGTCTAATCATTATAAAATGGTGTCGTTTGTGAAAAGGTCTACCATTTTTGACATATTGTTCGCTCTAGGTTTAATGGAGGGGTGAATGTAGCGGAAGCAGTTCCAAACACTTGTACCATGTGTGGGGTGGGTGCTATCGCATCAGTCACGTCCGAAAATAATTTCTTCTTTCAAGAAAGACCGTTGTGGAATTAATGAAGTTCTAAAATCAGGAAATCTGGAAAATATACATTGCCTTAAAGAGCGACATTTACAATCAGTATGATAGTTTCAGAGATAGGGTGGGGAAGTAATGCTTCTCTACACTCATGCTCATAAATTAAGGGTAATGCTGATACATGGCGAAACAACAATCTGGTGCGCAATTTGCGGGTTTAAATCACCTCAGGGTATGACCAAACGGTGCATTTGACCTGCGGTCGTCGCACGGTGGCGCTGGAAGGAGTCCACATATGCAGAATTGTGTGGGTGCATGTCAGAGTACGGTGCAGCGAGTAAGTGTGCAGACGTTTTCAGACGTGCTAATGGCCACTGTGTGTTGAAACTGGCTCAAAGATCACATATTGATGGCGTTATGCGGGGTGGAATACTACGGCGACTGGTGGCTAGTCAAACACAGCAGGTCGTAGCACGGGCCCTCCGTGTGCCACAGTGTGTCATCTCAAGATTACGCCAACAATTCCAGCTGAATGGAAACGTGTCCAGGCGCTACAGTACGGGACGTCCACAATGTACAACACCACAAGATTACCGATATCTTACCATCAGTACCGGTAGACGGCCACGGAGTACAGCAGGTAGCCTTGCTCGGGGCATTCCCGCCGGCACTGGAACAGTTGTGTCCAGGTACACAGTCTACAGACGACTCAGCAGACATGGTTTATTCACCCGGAGACCTGCAAGGTGGAATCCACTGACCATTGGTCACAGGAGAGCCCGCAAAGCCTGCTGTCAAGAACACATCACATGGTCATTGAACAATGGTCCCATGTTATGTTCACGGACGAGTCCAGGTATAGTCTGAACAGTGAATCTCGCCGGGTTTTGATCTGGCTTGAACCAGGAACCAGAAACCAACCCCTTAATACCCTTTTAAAGGGGCCTGTCTGGAGGTCGTGGTTTGATGGTGTGGGGTGAGATTATGATTGGTGCACGTATACCCCTGCATGTTTTTGACAGTGGAACTGTAACAGGTCAGGTGTATCGGGACGTCATTTTGCACCAGTATGTCCGCCTTTGCTGGGGTGCAGTGGGTCCCACCTTCCTCCTGATGGATGATAACTCACGGCCCCACCGAGCTGCTATCGTGGAGGAGTACCTTGAAACAGGAGATATGAGGTGAATGGAGTGGCCTGCCTGTTCTCCAGACCTAAACCCCGTCAAGCACGTCTGGGATGCTCTCGGTCGACGTATCGCTGCACGTCTTCAAACCCCTACCAAACTTCAGGAGCTCTGACAGGCACTGGTGGAAGAATGGGAGGTTACACCCCAGCAGCTGCTCGACCACCTGATCCAGAGTATGACAACTCGTTTTGCGGCCTGTGTACTTGTGCATGGTGATAACATCCCATATGGATGTCGAGGTACACGCGCAGGAAACAGTGGAATTTTGTAGCACATGTGTTTCGGGACGGTTTTTCAACTTATCTTCAATACCGTGGACTTACAGATCTATGTCGTGTGTATTCCCTATGTGCCTACGCTATTAGCGGCAGTTTTGTGTACTGCCACGATGTATGGGACAACATTTTACAATAATCCTTAACTTATGATCATGAGTGTAATTCAAAGCAACAAAAATTAAAGGTGTGAGTATTAGTACATTACTTCTTGAACATGATCATTTCGATCATGGGCAATTCTATGCAGTGCTGTTACTGGTGGCTATTGTGATGCCTTTTATATTAAGTTCTTATGAATGAATTACTGACTGAGCACTAACAGCAGACATCTGCCAGAGCAAATGGCAGTGTCACCGGAGCAGCCTACTAAATTCGTTTGATATTTTCGTGTCATATCAGGTGAATAATCAGAGTTATTTTCACTTCAGATGTGACGTCGAGTTATCAATAGATGGTTTTGAATCGAGGAGGTCATTCCATGCAGAAACTGTAACTAATCTCGTCTTTTACATTGCGATTCATCGGTCCTAGACACCACTGGCGTAAGACGAGAGAGGCGCAGACCCCAGCTAATAGTACAGTGCATGTCTGCATAGTTTTTTTCGGTTAGTTTACTGAACATACTTGCAAATGTAAGAGCGGAATTAATCTTCGGTTTTATATTTTCTAATGTTATCTAAAACGATCCAACAATGTTTGAGAAGGCCGAGCGGTTCTAGACATTTCAGTCCGGAACAGCGCTCTGCTACGGTCGCAGGTTCGTATCCTGCCTCGAGCATGGATGTGTGTGATGTCCTTAGGTTAGTTAGGTTTAAGTAGTTCTAAGTCTAGGGGGCTGATGGTCTCAAATTTTAAGTCCCATAGTGCTTAGAGCCATTTGATTTGAATTTTCGAGTAGTTTACAATTTCAGCCCTTACAAACGTATTACTTTAGAGTTAAAGTTTTAGTCAAGCTAACTTTGTAGAGCATTTTCGTACTGAAAGGATTTTTCACTAAACTGGTTTTAAAATGAGCGGGAAACGAAAGCATTTGCGGGTGCAAGAGAAGATGACAAAGAGCGACTGAAGGATGAGTTCCCAAAGAAATTCCTAGATAGCTTTCTTTGTGAAATCAACAGAGTGCGTTGATACATAATAGCAATAGATTGTAACTATATATGGTTGTTTCGCTCTTTTCTTAACTGAATCGAACGATACCGTTATCGATATTAACTAATCTAATGAATCATCAGATAGTACTTTTAGTCTTTCTTTCTAGGGGAGGTTGCTTTATTAATATGTTTTCCGGTTATCACTGTGTCGTTTTCGTTTTTAAATTTAAGAAGAACGTATTTTATGCTCGGATTGCTAAAATATGCACACGAAGAATAATTTACCCTCGAACATACTCGTCTAATTTAAACAGAAACAAAAAGACTTGTATTTATAGAAGTCAAGACAAACGTCGTTTCTGAATACAGCATGAAATTCCAATTTTTATTGCCCCCATTTCTCGTCACATTTTATAGTTTTGATTAATTGTAACTTCTTTGGCTCTGAGCACCATGGGACTCAACTGCTGTGGTCATCACACACATCCATGCCCGAGGCAGGATTCGAACCTGCGACCGTAGCAGTCGCACGGTTCCGGACTGCGCGCCTAGAACCGCGAGACCACCGCGGCCGGCGTAACTTCTTTCAGAGTCATCTTAAGTGTATGTTTATCTTTGTACTTGTGTTGGAACAAAGTGAGGAAGGCAGCTGTGGTTATAAGACAGTCATGTTACGAGGTATTTTTAAACGGAGTATCCTGAGCTATGATGTTGTAAACGCAAAAGGATTTTAACTGTAACTAATATCGTAATGGAACCTAATGTCAATTTCGAATGTGCATGAGGTATTTTCGAATAGAATAAATAACAAAGAAGATGTATGTTTTAATCTTGAAGTCAAAACCCAGACCATTATCATGACGCGTTTAACTAAGGAAATCTTCTCTAGACAGCGCTGCTGAAAACAAGTAATGTTAGATTTTTCGTATAATTACTCTCTCACACAAATTTATTAATGCCTCAAAATCAGTGGTAAATCATTACAACTGCATGCTAAACATTCTTGTTTATGATGTGATACCAATTCTGTGAGACGTGATTAAACACTTTATCACAAGAGAACAGGAAAACACGAAAGAGTTATGCAAAATGGCCACAAATTGGTATTCATACAGATATCGACGGAAAATGCATTATTTTAAACTTTGGCGGCAGATGGATGAGTGTCTGACGCTTCAGTGCAATTTCTCCACACAGCCGGCCACGATAGCAAACAGGGTACATGTCGATATAGGTAACAACGTCTTTGCGAATTTTTTCGTGTGGTACGTTGGACAGCAACTATGCCCCGCAGACAGGTACTAGAACAATATACTCAGATGTCAGCATTTGAGGGAGGATGTGGTTCAAATGTTTCAAATGGCTCTGAGCAGTATGGGACTTAACATCTGAGGTCATCAGTCCCCTAGAACTTAGAACTACTTAAACCTAACTAACACAACCATGCCCGAGGCAGGATTCGAACCTGCGACCGTAGCGGTCGCGCGGCGAGGGAAGATGTGTAGCTTGGGTCAAAGAAACCTGTCGGAGTAATCAGTGAATCGCTTGACTTCAGAATAGGAACGACGTCCGATTCCACTATGTTGGCACGAGTGGGTCAACCACGGCCGAACACGCGTCAAGAAGGAAGAAGTCGACATAAAGGGACATGAGGGCCAAGCAACCGTCAAAGAGCCACTCCGAGGGCCGGATTCAGTATTATTGTCGATCCTGCGTGCAGCTGTTGCGTCAGTGATCACAAGGTTCAGTAATAGGCGGTTCACGGAAAGGGGAATGAGCACAAGGCGGCCTTGCCCCGACTAGCATTCACCTCTGTACATCAACAAGCCTGTTTATAGTGATGTCGGGCCCATTCGACTTGGAATGTCACTGACTGGAGTGTAACTGTCTTCAGGACTCTTGAACCATCTCGGGATTTCGACGATCTAACTCGGCAGTTCGACAGACTTGGCTACGCTATCCCTCAGGACACCTAACAACTCTATCAAACAAATCCAAGCCGAATAACTGCTTGCAAAAGGGCCACCGGGAGACCAATGCGTTATTAACTTTCCCAGTTTCTGAAGTTCTTTCTGATATTGTAATCACTTGTTTGTGTATATACGTACATCACATCTACCGATTTCTGTCAAATTCGGATAATTCCTTTGTAGTGTGTCCTTTTCTTATCTTAGAGTGTATTTATCGTTTTCTTCCTTTTTCTTTTTCTTTCTCTTTTTTTAACTGTTGCCAAGATTTGTCTCAGTTAGTGGGAAAAGAGCCTGCTGCAATAGCAACACTCCTGGGAGGAGTTCGCAGTGCACAACACATTCTTGTGCCACTAGATTCAAAATATTGGCTTCTCAAACTGCTCTTTGATCGTGAATATGTCTTTGGTTCGTTGTCAGCCATTAATTCCTTCTAAAGAAGTTAATATCGAGGCATTATAACTTATCGTCAGTAACAATACTGCATAGATATGCTCAATGAACGAACTGATGACGTTCAAACGAAAATATAGTATTAGTCGCAACTTTGACTCTTGTGGCTTTGAGTTCGAAAGTGAAGCAGTCCTGTACCTAACTTCTGAACCTAACCAATCAAATGAAACTGTCGCTGCCATCGTATACGTGAATTATAGCTACTTATTGAATGAGGAAAATCATTCGAACCGGAAAGATCTCTCTTGATAGAAGAAAATACTGTTCTTAAGTGATTTGTGCGACAGCTCTCTAACCAGACAAGATAAAAATGTTTCGAGGTTCTTCCATTGACCACACCCCTCCATTAAAACCAAACCGATCAATACGTCACAAATGTTAGACAGTTTTCCTCTTGCGGCTCTACACACATCAAAAAAAGTTTGCATCAACTCGGTACCGAGAGTTCCCGAACTAGTACAGAAAATTGGAATAGACATCACCATAAACATCATTTCCGCCCTTTTTACTGCTCATGAAAACCGTACATTGCATGTTGTACCACCATACAGTGAGACCTTCAGAGGTGGTGGTCCAGATTGCTGTACACACCGGTACCTCTAATACCCTGTAGCACGTCCTCTTGCAATGATGCATGCCTGTATTTGACGTGGCATACTATCCACAAGTTCATTAAGGCATAGTTGGTCCAGATTATCCCACTCAACGGCTATTCAGCGTTGATCCCTCAGAGTGGTTGGTGGGTCACGTCGTCCATAAACAGCCCTTTCCAATCCATCCCAGGCATGTTCAGTAGGATTCATGTATGGAGAACATGCTGAACACTCTAGTGGAGCGATTTCGTTATCCTGAAGGAAGTCAGTCATTCACAAGATGTGCACGATGGGGGCGCGAATTGTCGTCCATGAAGACGAATGCCTCGTCTGTATGCTGCCGATATGGTTGCACTACCGGTCGGAGGATGGCATTCACGTATCGTACAGCCGTTACGGCGCCTTCCATGACCACCAGCGGCCTACGTCGGCCCCACATAATGCCACCCAAAACAGCAGGGAACCTCCACCTTTCTGCATTAGCTGGGTCGTGTGTCTAAGGCGTTCTAATTGACCGGGTTGCCTCCGAACACGTCTCCGACGATTGTCTGGTTGACGGCATATGCAACACTCACCGGTGAAGAGAACGTGGCGCCAATCCTGTGCGGTCCATTCGACATGTTGTTAGGCCCATCTTAATGATCTGCATGGTGTCGTGGATGCAAAGATGGACCCTACCATGGACATGGAGTTGCGCATCATGCATGCGACGTCAGGGGCTGCACGAAAAGCATAATTCATCATGGTGGTGTTGCTGTCAGGGTTCCTCCGAGTCATAATCCATACGTAGCGGTCATCCACTGCAGTAGTAGCCCTCGGGCGGTCTGAGCGAGGCATGTCATTGACAATTCCTATCTCTCTGTATCTACTCTGTGTCAGAACAACATCACTTTGGTTCACGCCGAGACGCATGGACACTTCCCTTGTTGAGGGCCCATCCTGGCACAAAGTAACAATTAGGTCGCGATCAAACCTCGGTATTGATCGAATAGGCATGTCTGAACTACAGACGACACGAGCTGTGTACCTCCTTCCTGATGGAATGACGGGAACTGATCGGCTGTCGGACCCATCTATGTAGTAGGCGGTGCTTACGGATGGTTGTTTTCATCTTTGCGCGGGTTTAGTGACATCTCTGAACAGTCAAAGGGACTGTGTCTGTGACAAAATATCCAGTCATCGTCTGTCTTCAGGAGTTCTGGAAACGGAGTTGATGCAAAACTTTTTTGTTATGTATGTTTTATAACACTTAAGCTACTTCCAGGACACTGAAGTATGCAAAATCCAGTACATAACGCGGGATTCATTCGGTGTATTAGAATTATTTTGCGTGAAAAATCTACCTAAAATAAGCGTGAGAGGAGAATCGACCACAGGAAGCGTCTCGCTATGTTCACCTGGTGGGATGGCAACCGGCGTCTACATGTACATGTAGATGGTTACTATGCAATACACACGTAAGTGCCTGACAGAGGGTTCATCGAACCCTATTCATACTACTTTTCTACCATTCCACTCTCGAATGGCTCGTGAGAAATGGAACACCTAAATCTTTCGGTTCGAGCTCTGATTTCTCTTATTTTATTATGATGATCATTCCGTAGGTGGGTGTCAACAAAATATTTTCGCATTCAGAAGAGAAAGTTGGTGATTGAAATTTCGTAAATAGATCTGTCTGCAAAGAAAAAGAAACTCCTTTCTTTCTGTGACTGCCACCCCAACTCGCGTATCGTATCACTGACTCTCTCACCCCTATTGCGCGATAACACGAAACGGGCCGCCTTTCTTTGCACTTTTTCGATGTCCTCCGTCAATCATACCTCGTAAAAATCCCATACCGCGCAGCAGTATTCTAGCAGAGGACGGACAAGTGTAATGTAGGCTGTCTCTTTAGTGGGTTTGTAGCATCTTCTAAGTGTTCTGCCAACAAAGCGCGGTCTTTGTTTCGCCTTCCCCACAATATTGTCTATGTGCTCTTTCCAATTTAAGTTGCTCCTAATTGTAATTGCAAGGTATTTCGTTCAATTGACAGCCCTTAGGTTTGTGCGATATATCGTATATCAAAAATTTATCGAATTTCTTTTAGTACCCATGTGGATGACCTCGCACGTCTCTTTGTTTAGTGAAAATTTGCCCTTTTCGCACCATACAGATGTTCTCTCTAGATCATTTTGTAATTGGAATTGATCGTCTGATGATTTTATTAGGTTATCACCGACATCATTTATGTAAATCAGGAACACCAGAGGGCCTATGACACTACCTTGCGGAACACCAGATATCACCTCTGTTCTACTCGATGATTTACCGTCTATTACTACGAACTGTGACCTGTCTGAGAGGAAATCACGAATCCAGTCACACAACTGAGACGATACTCCATACGTACGCAACTTGGTGAATAGCCGCTTGTGAGGAACGGTATTAAAAGTCTTCTGGAAATCTAGGTATATGGAATCGATCTGAGATTCCATATCGACGGCACTCATTACTTCATGGGAATAAAGTGCGTTGCGTAAGAACGATATTTTCTGAATCCGTGTTGGTTATGTATCAATACGTCTTTTTCTTCAAGATGATTCATTATGTTCGAGTATAGTATATGCCCCAAAATACTACTGCAAATTGAGGTAAGCGATATGGGCCTGTAATTCAATGGGTTACCCTTATTTCCTTTCTTGAATACTGGTGTGACCTGTGCTACTTTCCAGTCTTTACGAACAGACCTTTCATCAAGTGAGCGGTTGCATACGATTGCTAAGAAAGGCGCTATTGTGTGTGCATATTCTGAAAGGAGCCTGATTGGTATACCATCTGGACCGGAAGACTTGCCTTTCTTAAGTGATTTGAGTTGTTTCGCAACACCTAAGATAACTACTTTTATGTCACTCATGCTAGCAGCTGTTCTGGTTTCGAATTCTGGAATATTTACTTCATCTTCTTTCATGAAGTAACTACGGAAAACTTTATTTAGTAACTCCGCTTTAGTGACACCAGCATCGTAACAGTGCAGTGACGGTATTTACTGTTTCTCACCACTGGTGAACTTTACATACGACCAGAATCTCTTTGTGTTTCCTACCGCCAAGTCGCGGGTGCCGGTGTCTGTGCCGGTGGTCGCTGCAGGCTGTGCAGACTGTCCAATGGGAAACCATCTGGACTCGACGCACTCTCCAGCTCTTTCGCGGAAAGGTTTGTTGTCACTGGGGAATGAGAAAATAATGGAAACTATATCAGAGTTTCTGCCAAACTTATACTTTTAGCAGGCCGCCGAAAAGCGCTTTAGAAACTAAAGTTAGGAGTAGTCTCTAATTGACGACTTTGTGGCTTCACCGCGCGAAGCCTACCGCCAAACAACGAGTACGAGCAGCATTGTAGCAGCTCGAGCGGAAGACGACACTTCCTCTAGACTCTTCCGCACCCTGCAGTGTAGGTCGATGGTTTTGTTGGTCATACTTAGGATATTTCTCTGTAGATACCTTGCTTTAATTTTCCCAACAGATAAATGCCTAGATGTTTGCAGTATTTCAGTGCTTCAGTATTTTTCCTTTGCTGAATGACTGACGCAACAATCTCGAGATGCTATGTTAAGATGATCTGTAATTACCTGCGCATAATCGGCAGAACACCCAACATGTAGGGACTGCCATCTAGTGGGATGTTTTGGAGTCTCCGTGTGCAGCGTATCTCAGTGGACGTATAGTTACTCGTGACTAACTAGGGTCCCATCAACGAAACAGGGACCAGTGGTGTGATATTTGTGGAGGCCACGCCACATGTTACAAAAGGTTGTTGTTTACTCACTTCCTGTAGCCAGCGTGGTTATCCATCAGACCAATAGTGCGCACTACGAAATAGATTTACTGATGAACTGTAAAGGAAACTTCATTCCTAAACAAAATCCAGCATAGTACGCAGATCATTGCATTGATTCATTCCGCTCACAAATCCAAATACAAGGTGCCTGCATTAAGTAATACAATACATTTCTGTCTCGCAAAATTTTGGTTGAAAAAGTGCGGAATTTGTGGCGAGACATCGTGGGATGTTCCCGCTTCAGCCCCTACTCTTTCATTAACTTGCGACAGGTCGGCGCTATACTCTGGCTTCGTAACGGCACTTGTAACCGGGTTGCGTTCCAAGCACAGCGCTGCCATTGAGTTTCTTTTGGCAAAAACCAGACCATCACAGAGCTCACACTTTCAATTTACACCTGTTTGGCCCAATTACAGATGCACTCCACGGGAAACAGTATGTGGACGAAGAGGAGGTTATTGATGGTGCAAGAAGTTGGCTCCGAAGAAGAACAGTAGAGTGATACCATGCGGACATACAGTAAGGAGGTGTAAGTCCGTCGTATTAAACAGAGATTATGTTGAGAAATATGATTCTGTAGCCAAAATAGTGGGGAATAAAATGGTGTATATGGGTACCTGAATAACACTAACCTGCTTTCAGAAAATCAAGTGTTTTGCGTTACTTATTGAACATCTCTCGTAGCTTCTTAGTCACAAATGGGTTGTGTGATACCAATGACAAAACGTTAGCTACATTTCTCGTACCATTCATTAATTTGTTTTTCGTTGGAATGTTTTATTCTCCACGCTAACAGTGTGTCGAATTTTATTTTTAATGCTAGCCAGACAGACCGTGAAGATTTGACAAGGAAAACACAACTCCCAGCCTAAAACCGCAGTGCCGCTTCAACAGTTTGACGAAACTGACAGTAGAGCAAAACAGATTCCCTTTTTAGACTGTTGTGTACACTGTGATGACCTGCACACTTTAGAGAGCAAGTTGTCTGATAACCACAACAGTTATTGTGGACTTGAAGCGCACAGGTGGTCACAAAAAAAAGGGTTCAAATGGCTCTGAGCACTATGGGACTTAACTTCTGAGGTCGTCAGTCCCCTAGAACTGAGAACTACTTAAACCTAACTAACCTAAGGACATCACACACATCCATGTCCGATGCAGGATTCGAACCTGCGACCGTAGCGGTCCCAGACTGTAGCGCCTAGAACCACTCGGCCACCCTGGCCTGCCAGTTGGTCACATGGAACGTACATGAGCTGCTGACTCGCATCTGGTACAGTGCGTTAGGTTTTTGTGGGGCGTTTCCTTCTGGCGGTGAACAGTGGTCTGTGCCGCTGTTGTGTCAATATTACATTAGGTTATACAACATTAGGTTGGAGTCCGCTTCCACGGATCTTTTTGTGCCACAGACTAAATTGCACTACTGGCCATTAAAATTGCTACTCCACGAAGATGACGTGCTACAGACGCGAAATTTGACTAACAGAAAGAAGATGCTGTGATGTGCAAATTATTAGCTTTTCAGAGCATTCAAACAAGGATGGCGCCGATGGTGACGCCTACAACGTGCTGACATGAGGAAAGCTTCCAGTCGATTTCTCATACAGAAACAGCAGTTGACCGGCGTTGCCTGATGAAACGTCGTTGTGATGCCTCGTGTAAGGAGGAGAAATGCCTACCATCACGTTTCCGATTTTGATAAAGGTCGGATTGTAGCCTATCGCAATTGCGGTTTATCGTATAGCGACATTGCTGTTCGCTTTGGTCGAGATCCCATGACTGTTAGCAGAATATGGAATCGGAGGGTTCAGGAAGGTAACACGAAACGCCTTTCTGGATCCCAACGGACACGAATAGCCATCAGTCGAGATGACCGGCTTCTTATCCGCATGGCTGTAACAGTGTAACGGATCTTGAAGCCACGTCTCGATCCCTGAGTCAACAGATGGGGACGTTTGCAAGACAACAACCATGTGCACGAACAGTTCGACGACTTTTGCTTCAGAATTGACTATCAGGTCGGAGACCATGGCTGCGGTTACCCTTGACGCTGCATCACAGACAGGAGCGCCTGCGATGGTGTACTCAACGACGAGCCTGGGTGCACTAATGGCAAAACGTCATTTTGTCGGATGAATCCACGTTCTGTTTACAGCATCACGATGGTCGCATCCGTGTTTGGCGACATCACGGTGAACTCACATCGGAAGCGTGTATTCGTCATCGCCATACTGGCGTATCACAGAGCGTGATGGTACGGGGTGCCATTGGTTACACGTCTCGGTCACCTCTTGTTTGCATTGACGGCTCTTTGAACAGTGGACGTTACATTTCCGATGTGTTACGACCCGTGGCTCTACCCTTCTGTCGATCCCAGCGAAACCCTACATTTCAGCAGGATAATATACAGCCGCATGTTGCAGGTCTTGTATGGGCCTTTCTGGAGGCAGAAAATGTTCGACTGCTGTCCTGGCCAGCACATTCTCCAGATCTCTCAGCAATTGAAAACGTCTGGTCAATGGTGGCCAAGTAACTGGCTTGTCACAATAAGCCAGTCACACTCTTGATAAACTGTGGTATCGTGCTGAAGCTACATGGGCAGCTGTGCCTGTTCACGCCATCCAAGCTCTGCTTGACTCAATGCCCAGGCGTATCAAGACCGTTATTACGGCCAGAGGTGGTTGTTCTGGGTACTGATTTTTCAGGATCTATGCAACCAGGTTGCGTGAAAATGTAAGCACATGCCATTTCTAGTATAATATGTTTGTCCTATGAATACCCGTTTATCATCTGCATTTCTTCTGCGATTTTAATGGCCAGAAGTGTATATAGTTCCATTAAAATAAACTAAGTCGGTGAGATGATTCTGCAGCTGAAAAAAGGAACTTTCATACATCAGGAAATTCACTGATTTGTCCGCTAAGAAGTTAGTGAATCAGCATCTAATAATCAATTCCTCGGTCTCGATATACCTGCATCTCGTCTTAGGAGCCTCCCCATATACATGATACAGTAAATGGACGAATCTCAGCACAGATGAGTGAAGAGTTTAGTGATTAAGAAAAGTGTGGAAATTACTACTGACATGATCAGGTGCCGGTGATATTAGTCTCTAGGAAGTAACTTAATGTCTGGGTAGGAGCTTCCAGGCAATCCAGCCGCAGTCAACCGAACGCGTGAATCATGAGGAACATTCTCAGTCTATAGATTCAAGCGCTGAAGCACGACGGATGCCACAAGGGAAAGGCTTGTTCAGATCCACGCAATCCCCATGCTACAATAATGTACGTAAACTGAAAACAAAGAACCGAGCACTACTGTATAGCAGTACCTGGAAAGCAGTTCGATTTTCGTAGCTTTAATATGTCGATTGAGCCGGGCGAGGTGGACGAGCGGTTGTAGGCGTTTCAGTCCGGAACCGCGCGACTGCTACGGTCGCAGGTTCGAATCCTGTCTCGGGCATGGATGTGTGTGATGTCCTTAGGTTAGGTTAAAGTAGTTCTAATTTCTAGGGAACTGATGACCACAGCTGTAAAGTCCCATAGTGCTCAGAGCCAATTTTTTATGTCCATTGCAAAAACGTTGCGAGGAGCTGAATTAGTTACTTACTTTAAAATACACGATTTAAATTTAGATATGTGTTTGAGCAGACACCAAGCCGTGTTCTGGGCTGAATTTCAAACTTACTCATAGTGGTTGATGTAGTGACCGCATGTGAGACAGTTGAGCCTGCTGTTATTCGATGGGGGTAGCATATGTGCTGGCATCGGATTACGCTTTCTCCCTTCTTACAGAATTATTCAATACAAATACAACACTACACTATATGTACAACAATTACCGGTATCTACAGTCAAGAATTACACATGAGACACAAGTTTTACATTTCGGAGGAAAAGTACCATTGAGCGCAAAGGAAGAAAACTGTTTTCAGTGAATTCGATGAACTTATCCTTCGGAGTCTCAAATCAATACTTGCAGATAACTTAATAATTGGTATAGC